>NW_026592118.1:7014643-7068158 GCF_907164565.1 Psammomys obesus | reverse complement strand
TGTGTGTGTGTGTGTGTGTGTGTGTGTGTGTGTGTGTGTGTGTGTGTTGGGGGTTGAGGGTAAAACCAACCTGTGCTTTATAACTGACCACCAAACACTCATAAACAATTTCAGGGTTTATTCTCATGAGTTGTCTATTAAAGAAGAAAAGGGAATAAGAAAAGTTTTTAAAACCATGTGCTTCTTTTTTCTCCCCAGTATTTCTCTGTGTGGTTGTGGAAAAGTTAGGACAGACACTAAATCACAAGTGAGCAAAGATGAAAAGGAGTTTCTTAATTAAGGTCCAAGAATAAAAGGACATCACTGACTTTCCAGTGTGCTGTCATACAAATATTCATCAGAGTAAGTAAAAGTTCAGAACGATCAAGACATTGTGCTAAACGAAGTAAGCCAGGGGGAAAAAAATACTGTGTAGAATCTAGAAATGTCAAACTCATAAAGCAGAGAGCACGAGGTGGTTGACAGGAATGTGGCTGGAAAAAAAAAGGTAATACAGGGAGTTTTTAGGATCATTAGTAATCCTAATAATGGCATGATACTGGTAAAAATGTACACAGTTCCAATAACAATAATAAATTTTGGAGATATGTAGTAATCTGACTATAATATTGAGCTATATATACGTATAACTGCAAGAAGTATAGATTTCTAACTTTCAATTCTCTTTGATGAAAATTACTTATGTGTATATCACACAACATTACATTCTGACAAATGGATAACATGGTTAATTAACACACTATCATCACATATATTGACTTTTTGTTTTGTTTCTGTAGTGAGGATACATAAAATCATAAGAATAGATCTTCCGTGTTCTTACTACATCATAAAGAATTAGAGAACCATGTTAGGTGATAGATATGTTATGTCAGGTGATAAATGTGTTGATTAGCTTGACTGCTGTCATCATTTCACAGTGTTTGCATAATTAAAAGATCATGATGTACATTTCTCACATGTACAAGTTTTGTCAAAAGTGCCTCCATCATGAAAACAGTTCACTGAAAAACAAGCTACATATTGTTATTTCTTCACCCACTTAAGATCAGAAGCATCAACGTTAATAGGGTTGGAGTTTCCAGGGCTGAGTGAGCTCCAGCTGATAACACCTGCTGGACACTATTATTTAAAATTCCACCTGCACTCAAAACTGTGAGACTCAAACTGCAGTCATCACCATCCCAGGAACTCGAGATGGTTATGCACAAAGGAAGGAACACAACTTATCCTGAGCAGGCTTGAAGAAAAGCTACCTGGCTCAGAAGGCAAGGCAGGTGGCTGAAATGTTTACTGAGTGCTTGTCTTTCAGTCCCCACCTTAATACCTCCCTAACCCAGTTTTAAGACTTTCCCCCCTTCTTGTTAAATTTATCCCCTTTTCTCTGTTTTTGTGGATGAATTTAGGACCTTTTAGAGATATACTTTGAGGTCTAGCAAAATTTTACAATAAAGTTTGAGCTACAGTGTCTTTCAAATGGTTGCAGCATGACCCAAGACATATTGCTTACAGTAAAAACCATTAGAGATCATCAAGAAGGCTCTCAGATAAAAGCAGGAGCTGCCAAGCCTGACAGCCTAGATTTCATCTCTGGGACCCACATGATGGAAGGAAAAGACCCATCTCAGCAAGCTGTCCCCTAACCTCCACATGCATGCCATGACATGCACACTCCAACACAAAAACACAAATAAGTAAATAAATAAATGTAATAAACAGTAAAATAAAATTAACATACATGCACAACTCTATATTTCATTAAATCCCTCTTAAACTTAAGCTTCAAGTTCTACTTTGTAATGTCTAGTCATGCCCCTGAAAATAAGGTTGAAGGCTAACAAACTGTCCATTATTCAGAGTTTGACTACAATGAAAGAAATATGACTAGAAGAATCCAAAATAATTTTTCCAGAAGTTGTGACTAGATTCTACAATTTCATCCCTGGAAAATTACAAAGGACCTTTAATAAATAGGTACATATCTGGCACCAAGGAGCTCTCAACGACTTCCTTGGGGCTTTATAAACCTCTGTGGACTCACTTCCCTCATCAGCAGATAAACATCCATCTCACAGAGAAGGGATCATCATATGCTTTCTCCAAAGTTGTGCTTTGCAGTAAGTGTGGCAGGAAACAAACGGAGAGAGATGATTAATTAACAGTCCCTGTCTCCTTTGAAATGCCTGACCAGTTATGACTCAAATAACCCAAATCTCACTGGACCCAGATAAATGACTCTTATTTTTGCCAGACCTTACCACAGAAGTCTGAATCAGACAAAAATGAGTATGGGGAGGATGAGAAAAAACTACGTTGGCTGAACCTAAAGAACTGATGATGATACTATTAACAATGTCATGGTTCAGCACCACAATCCACCTGAAAAGGTAAAAAAAAAAAATGAATATGACAAAATGCATAAAAGACAAATGCAAAATCCAAAGGATTATTCTATTTATTTAAAAGAGCATTTAGACATGCTACATGGATGGAGATAAGACTGACCGCTAATGATTTTTTTTTCTGTCTTTCCCTATATATCATTATTTTGCAGTTTTCTTAATGATCATTAATAGATAATTATGGAGCTACAGGTTGAGTTACTTTTTTACATGATTCTTGAATATTTTAGGCATCTTCACAAACCACACTAACACACACAATACAGAAACATATGTGCCGGGGGCAGAAGGATTGAGCATGTTTTCCACTTCGGAAATCACAGCCATCATGGTTTCTGTCCTCCCTAAGACATCATTATTACTTTCATATGATTTATGGCTGAGAAGTATGAGGGATAGTGCAAAGATCCTCTGCCAAATTCCCATATGGCATATAACATAAGCCAAACTGTGAAAAACTCATAAAAGTGGGCAGATCAGTTTCATCAAAGAGAGGATTAAGAGGGTTCCAGAGTCTGAACAGGAAACTTGCCAAATACATTTTTTTTACAGTAATTCCAAAGGAACAGCAATGACTACAGCCCTTCCCAGGGTGTGGGCCTTGAGCTAAATGTGGGGGCATGAAGCAAGAGAACAGGCAGAGACAATGTAAGGACCTATCAATCAGCCTTGTTTTTTTATGTATCTGCCACTTCTTTTTCTTCTTGGACAGAAACTAAAATTGATATCCTTTTTAATGCTTTCATAAAAGATTGCTGTTTCTTGAAAGTCCTCATAGATAAGTCACTACAACACCTACTAAACATTGTAACAATGAATAAATAATTTCCCTTAAAAATAGTAAAATGTTCCCCCTACATCCATAAATAAGCATTTCTGACATCATTTATATTTTCACATAAATTTCTATGATGGTGAATGTCCAGGACAACATTCCTGAATTTGGACATGAATTAGTTACAAAATAAACAAGGTGACATTAAAGCTAACATGCCCTAAAAGAAGAGATAAGCAAAGGTGAAGAGTGAGAAAAATAACAAAGTCCAGAAGAACTAAGAGCCTATAATCTAAAGAAAAAAAGTTAAAGAGCATGTAAAAGAAAAGCAGGTATCTACTGTTACAGTAGCTGAGCAGTGAAAAACTTTTGCTATGAGCCTAACAATCTGAACTGGAAAATGAAAGTATCTCTGACCTCTACACATGAACTATGATGGATAACACACACAGAGGAGGGGGGGAGGTAGAAGAATTTTAATCCAGCAATATGGCTGCTCTGGTAAGGGATCACATCCAAAGACCTTCTATGTCTATGTGATAAGACTGGAATGCAGACAGGCCCTGGATTACAGTATGATCTGGCTGGAATATAGACAGGCACCCTTAGTACACACCTCTAATCCCAAACAATGTAGGTAAATTAAATTGGCAGAAGGAAGCAGCCAGTGTGAAAGAGATGCCTAGTTGAGAGACAAACAAAGTAATCAATCAGAGAAAGATTTGACAGAGTAGGATATGCTCAACTTTCCCGAGAACAGAGTGGAAAGAGAGGTTAAGAGAGAGCAAAGAGAGAGGGAGGAAGCAGTTTTAGTGGGACAGTTTTACTAAGTTGAAGAAAGAACAGGCTAGAAACAGGTGAAGACAGAATGAGCCAGAGAATAAGAAGGAGGCAGAAGATTAGAATAGATTGCTAGAGTTTGAGGTTAAGCAGCTTGGAGAGGAATTTGAGCCAGAACAGCTGAGCTGAACCAGCCAGGGTTCAGAAAGATCTAGAACGAGTAAGCTTATTCGGCAATAAGTCTCAGAGGCTGAAAACATTCTAGGCCTAGATTAGACTGTACGGAGGCTAGAAGCTTCCAGGCTAGGCCTAGGTTAGCAGATGGAGGTCGTAGCAGTAAGCCTCCCAGGCAACAATTACAACTGGCGAATATAAGTTACTTTTACACACACAGAGAGGTTTTTGAATTTTGCATTATTATTTTATGTAAAAGAGTAGTTTGCCTGTATGCATGTCTAGGTACCACTATGTACGTGGTGCCTGAGGTTGCCAGAGGAGGCATCCAATCCCCTAAAACTGTAGTAATAGATGGTTGTGAACTGCCATGTGGGTTCTGGAAACTGAACCCAATCTGGAAGAGCAGCCAGTGCTCTTAACTGCTGAGTCACCACTCTAGTCCTGCTGAAGTCCGTTTAATGAGAACAGGAGAAAGCAAGTTATCAAGTTGTTTTAGGTGTGCTTAATGCAAAGCCGTGAAGAGAAGTTTGAGAAGGAGCCCGGATGGCGCTCCATTGAAGGGAGGATATACATGCATTGAAACGTGCAAAGCATTTGACATCCATATCACAGGAGCGTAGAATGATGTAATAGTTACACCTGTAGGCTCACCTGGTAGAGCAGGCTGTGCTGAGAAGTGCTAAGTATCAAAAGCCTACTTAGATAAGTTTACGAGGGATCAAGAGGAAAGAGAATTATCAGGACATTGAAACAGTCAAAGACTGCACGTGGGGGAGGGGCATGAAGCTCAGTGGTATTCGCCAAATGTGGTCAAGGCCCTGAGTTTCATCTTAGCACTGTACAGATCAAAAGGGTGATGGTCAAGACTTATTGAAACAACAGACGGACAGGGAAAACACTTGTGATCTGGTTTCTACATTTATGAAGGAACCAAGATTGAAGAGAGAACGTTAAATAATTATACATGTCTGCCATTTACAGAAAGAAAAAAAAACATCAAAAGTTGCCTGTAGCAAGAATATAAAAAAAAAATTCTTGCATAAGGATAAACATACTACCAAAATCTTTCCTTTTTTTCTTTTTAAATTTTTTTAAAATTATTATTATTTATTACAATATATTCACTTCGTGGCCCAGCCGTGGCCCCCTCCCTTGTCTCCTCCCAATTTCACCCTGCCCCGGTTCTCCCCCATGCCCTCCTCTAGTACACTGGTAGAGGAGGACCTCCTCCCCTTCTATCTGACCCTAGCCTATAAGGTCCCACCAGGGCTGGTTGCATTGTCTTCCTCTATTGCCTGTCAAGGCTACACCCCCCACCCCAAAGGGGTTGGTGATCAGAGAGCCTGCCACTGAATTCATGCCAGAGACAACCCCTCATTCAGAAAGGCAAATGTGATAGACATTGGAAGGAGGAGAAGACAAGGAACAGGACAGAAGCCTATCACAGAGGGCCTCTGAAAGGCTCTACTGATCGAGGTATCAAAGCAGAGGCTGAGACTCATAGTCAAACTTTGGGCAAAATGCATGGATATTTAGGAAAGAAGGGGGAGATAAAAAGATCTGGATGGGACAGGAACTCCATAAGGAGAGCAACAGAGCCATAAAAACTGGGCCTTGCGGGCTCTGCAGAGACAGATACCCCAACCAAGGACCATGCATGGAGAGGACCTAAAACCCCTGCTCAGAGGTAGCCCATAGACTCAGTCTCCAAGTAGGTTCCAAAAATCTTTCAAGAAAGTGAATTTCTTGGATTTTTCCAAGTTAGCATTGACAGCACAGTCATGTTGGCATGGGCATCCGGCATAAAGAGAGCACACAGAATTCTAGGGCCTCTTCAAGTGCAGGTGGTTATGGATACGGTTAAGAACTTAGCTGTCACTAAAAAGATTCTTATGTTGAAGGCATGGTACTTCACTGAAAGTGCTTTTGGGGAAACAGTGGGCCCTGTAGGGGGTGCAGTTTAAAGGAAGATGTCACATCCCTGAAAAGAATGTCCTCTAAGAAGGCACTTCTTAGTATCTGTTTTGAAACGCTGCTTGGTAGAGTCTTTCAGATGCCTTCTGCGGTAGACTCCTGTCATATGTCCAATGCACATCTCATTTTTCTTTCTAAGTGAGGATTGATCATAACCAAACCTTCAGCAGAAGGGGAGTTAGTATGACGTGGAAATGATAGGAGTCCCACAAGGACCAAATATATCTGGGCACAGGGTTTTTTTCTGAAACTGTTTCTCCAACCAAGGACCATGTGTGGATATAACCTAGAACCTTTGCTCGGATGAAGCTCGTGGTAGCTCAATAACCAATTGGTTTCCCATAGTAAGGGGAACAGGGCTATTTCTGACAGGACCTCAATGAAAGAAAGGCTCTTTGACCTCCCCACCCCCCAAGGGAGGAGCAGTTCTGCTAGGCCACAGAGGAGGACTTTGCAGCCAGTCCTGAAGATACCTGATAAAACAGGGCCAGACGAAAGGGGAGGAGGTCCTCCCCAATCTGTGGACTTGGAAAAGGGCAGGGAGAAGCTGAGGGAGGGAGGGTGGGATTGGGAGGGAATAAGGGAGCAGGATACAGCTGGGATACAGAGTTAATAAAATGTAAATAATAATAATAAAAATAAAATAAGGCACTTCTTTTCATCCCTTCATACCTCTTGGCTTCTGGTCACAGTGAGAGAAGCAAGGCTGCATCCCCACAGTAAGGCTCTGCATTATCTTGAGTATAAAAACAACAGATCCAGACAACCACTGAGGCCAGGCTTTGAAGCAAGCCCAATAAACCAGTCTTTTAAGTAAGTAGGTTGGCTCAGGCCATAGGAAACTAACACAAAGTCTAAAACACACCCAGCAGAAAGGGCAGACCTAGCAAAGGGCACTACAAGAAACTCAGAGAAAGGTGAATGGACTATCTAAACATGGAAAGAATGGAGAGAATAGAAACAGAAAGTGCTACAACCTCAGGGTCCTTGGAGCTAAGTAGCAGCTGAGACTTAACTTAATCAACTCAAGACTCACAAGGAAACTGCCTAAGAGAGCAGCTTTTGGAGAGTGAAGAAGAGAAGAGAAGCCAGACATCATTGGTCCAAGTGAGTGCTGAGAAAGCAAAAGCAGGATCATCTCTAACCACCTTGTTCACTTCCTGTCGAAAGCCACAGATCTGCCAAATCTGGTGAAGAGACCAACAGAAACCCTATCAGCACAAAGGAAATAGCGCCTTAATGAGTGTCTTTACCTTCTTGTGGTTCTTATAAACATTTCTGTGAGCAAACCCCTTTCCACAGAGCTTGCAGTGATAGGGCTTATCTTCACTGTGGATCACTTTGTGGGCGCCCACTTGATCGAGTCTCTTGAATGACTTGTTACAGATCTCACAGTTATAAGGTCGCTTTTCTGTGAAGAATGAGCAGAGACAAGCTCACATGTCTATGAAGGTCAAGGGCCAAGGGGAAGCATCCTTTCCTGCAATTACATCTTATGCATAAACAAATTAAAGTACGGTCAGACAGGCACAGAGAAATGGGTCCCACATAGTTCATCAGCGATTGACATGCGAGTATTCACAAATTAAGATGAAAATGCTTATTCCTATGTAGACACACTTTTAAAGTTAACCCTTGGGAAATAAAGTTTAAATTCAAAGCACAAATTCTATTTCTACATGAAAAGATAAAAGTGTGTGTTTGATCGATTATTTTTAGTGCTTAGAGATCTGTTAGTGACAGACGTAATCACAGAGCACCAGGAAGGCTCTGGGGCAGATCTCCCTAGCTTCAGCAGGAGCCAAGGGTTTTGAAAGGTTATAACATCCGCAGTTATGGAACAGGCACATAATGTTAACAGGCAAGAAAACAATCCGGGGCACATCAGACAAAGCACACCTGAAAGCCAATAGCGTTCAGTCACTGACCTTAACTCACTAACACTTAATCTTCCTCCAAACCATCTGGATGTTCAAAAACATTTATTTCAAAATCCTCAAACTATAATCTTTCTAAATTCTTTAAAAGAATGCCATAAGATAAAAGTTCTTTTCAATACAATTTTAGTCTCTTTATAAGTTTAAAAACAATGACAAAGAAGCCTAGTACTCAAAATTGTTTAACTTACACCTAAATAACTTTTTCTCAAAATATTTATATATTTTTCTATTTTATGAGCACCATAAATAGAATGCAAAAGTATCTAGAAACATAATCAAAACAATACTTGTGGAATCTCCACTAAATGCCAAACACTATGCCAGTACATCTTGTAAATGGTCTTATTTATTTTCAAAGTGCTTTTGACAAGTACCAGGATGCCACATCACAAATAAAGAGTAAAGAAACGAAGGTCCCAAATTAAATGGTGATTTCTGAAGACCTTTCATATCCTGTGGCCAAAAACCTTTGCCTTATAAACAAATCCAGTTCAAGACAACTAAGAATTTAGAAATCATATGACTAAGCTAGAACTTATAGCCAGGGCTTCTGATTACTCCATTTTAGTTTCTTTTTTTTTTTAATTTATGACAATTTATTCACTTTGTATCCCAGCTGTAGCCCCCTCCCTCGACCCCTCCCAATCCCACCCTCTCTCCCTCATATCATCCCATATCACTTCCCCAGACCACTGATAGAGGAGGTCCTCCTCCCCTTCCATTTGACCCTAGCCTATAAGGTCTCATCAGGACTGTCTGCATTATCTTCGTCTGTGGCCTGGTAAGGCTGTCATCTCCCCCTTAGGGGGAGGTGGTCAAAGAACTAGCCATTGAGTTCATGTCAGAGATAGCCCCTATTCCCCTTACTAGGCAACCCAGTTGGACACTGAGCTGCCATGAGCTTTATCTGTGCAGGGGTTCTAGGTTATCTCCATGAATGGTCCTTGGTTGGAGTATCAGTCTTTGAAAAGATCCTTGGGCCCAGATCCTTTGGTCCTGTTGCTCTCCTTGTGGAGCTCCTGTCCCACCAAGGTCTTTCTATCTCCCCCTTCTGTCATGGTTTCTTGAAGAAGACAGTAATTCTTTTGCAGTGATTTCAATATTTGTAAGAGGTACACAGTTCACCTGAGTGGGTGATCATGTGACGTTTCAGCTGATTAGCAGAAATAAACTTTTTCATACATTCTTGACAATCAAATATCTCATGAATCTGAAAAAGATTGAATTGACAGTTAAACCAATTGTTAAACAAAAGCAAAAATGTAAACACATGGACAGCTTTTCGTGCTGGGCTCACGCCGCTCTAAGTCTGCTCCATGTAGAGCATAGCTGCCCAATTTGTATGTAGTAAATCTACAAATTGTAAAAAATGTTCACAAGCAACATATATTAACTTGTGTTGTAAATAAAACTTAGAGTGGGAAATATGTTACCCATGATATAATATGCCTTTTAGAATAGTCATTAATACTTAAAATGCAAGAGTACTGACCAAATGGCAACTGCAGTGCAAGGTCAGCAAGAAGCTGATCTAAAAGCACTAGGTTCCCAGTGAAATAAAAATGCTGGACTGTAGAAAGTAGCCCATACAGACAATGACTGGTCCTGCATCAAACGTAAGCGACATGGCCAACAGTGTATTAATAATGCTGTGGTCAGGAATTCTCAGTTGAATACATAGATTACAGGAGCTCTGACGTGGGGCTGGATGAATACATGAGACCTGAATGTGAAGTTGTCTCACTTTTGTAACTGTTCTACCACATACATGTGTCTCATGGCATGTTGTATACTTTAAGTACAAATGAACAAAATGTATTTTGAATATAGCGTCTCAGAACACAGCTTTAACACATAAGCTAATATAAATGTTACAATGGGCTACTACTATATTAGTCTTTTCTATCTCAAACCATAAAATAGTTGGTATGGAAAACAGAAGCCCACTTTATTATCAGAAGGAAGTATTCAGCACTAAGAGGCAGATGGCATGAAGCCTGCCTGGAGAAATGCTGGCCACCCAAAGACCAAGGGCATCAAACTCCTGGACTTAGATTCAAAACTAGCTTCTCTTGACAGTACAAGTAAATCCCTGCTTCAGGGAGCCAAAGCTGTGTCTGTCACTACAAAATAACTAGATGCCGCAGAGAAAAAGATCAGCATGACTGACACTGTGCATGACT
Organism: Psammomys obesus; assembly: GCF_907164565.1. Taxonomy (NCBI): domain Eukaryota; kingdom Metazoa; phylum Chordata; class Mammalia; order Rodentia; family Muridae; genus Psammomys; species Psammomys obesus. The sequence continues at coordinate 7,057,927 of NW_026592118.1, read as the reverse complement.
AGAGGATGAGGCTGTCTTGGGATCTAAGTTGCCATGATAGGAAGGGTGAAAAGAAGGAGAAAAGCTGGTGGCAGAAGGGTAACAGATCCAGGCCTGTCAGCTGGCCTTACACTCTGCCATGCCATGGTATATCTAAGCTTGAAAAGCCTCCTCTGTCTATTTTTCTCTTTAGTGAGCTAAAGCTTGTGTGTGTGTGCCTGGAAAAGGGAGAAGGCAGCTAGTCTCTACCAGACATCAGTCCTCTGGGGTCTGTCTTCTCCGTATGCAGGGACCCAGCTACACTCAGTTCTGAGCTGGGATGGATTGCAGTGTGGAGCCTGTGCAGCCACTGCTGGAGGAACTAGGGCACAGAGGCACAGGGCACAGAGGAAGGATTGGCAGTCTCTGGCCCTCAAATGCCTATGCGAGCTTCAGCTAAGGATAGGTGATGTTTATTTAAAGCTGGTAAGTGCAGCTTTATATTCTTAAACAGTGGGTGTAAAAATATTTAATATACAATTTTATAATGATAACAAGATTAAAATGACAAATCTTCAGTGTCATAAAAATGAAGCCTTTTCTCAGTGGAGGAATGGATTCACAAATTGTGGTATATCTACACAATGGAATATTACTCAGCAATAAAAAACAAGGAAATCATGAAATTTGCAGGTAAATGGTGGGATCTGGAAAAGATCATCCTGAGTGAGCTGTCCCAGAAGCAGAAAGATGCACATGGTATATACTCACTCACATAGACATATAATACAGGATAAACCTACTAAAATGTGTACACCTAGAGAAACTAATCAAGAGGGAGGACTCTTGCTAAAATGCTCAATTCCTATCCAGAAAGGCAAAAAGGCTGGACATCAGAAAAAGGAGAAAAGAAGGAACAAGTCAGGAACCTGACACAGAGGACCTCTGAAAAGCTCTGCCCTGCAGACTACCAATGTAGATGCTGAGACTTATGGGCAACCTTTGGGCAGAGTGCAATCTTAGGAAAGAAGTGGGAAACAGTAAGACCTGTAGAGGACAGGAACTACACAAGGAGAGCAATAGAACCAAAAAATCTGAACACAGGGGTCTTTCTTGAGACTGATATTCCAACCAAGGACAATGCATGGAGATAACCTAAGACCCCTGCACAGATGTAGCCCATGGCAGTTCAGTATCCAAGTGAGTTCCATTGTAATAGGAAGAGGGACTATCTCTGACATGAACTGCTTGGCCTGCTCTTTAATTACCTCCCCCTGAGGGGGAAGCAGCATTACCAGGCCACAGAAGAGGACACTGCAGCCACTCCTAATGAGACCTAATTGACTAGGATCAGAAGGAAGGAAAAGAAGTCCTCCCCTATCAGTGGACTTGGGGAGGGGCATACATGCAGAGGGTGGAGGAAGGGACAAATTGGGATGGGAGAAGGGAGGGAACCACAGGGGGGATACAAAGTGAATAAAGTGTAATTAATAAAGAAAAAAATGAAAAAAATGAAGCCTTTTTAATATTCAAATTGTGTTGCTATAAAAATGTTAAAATATTAATCTATACTAACATATAGATTAATCTATATTAATAAAATATTAATCTATGTATTGGATACTATAACTGTTAAAATACTACAAAACACTCATATTTATTCAAATTTTAACTCTCATAGTTTTTAAACATGAGACATTTTCCAAGGTTGAATTAATGCTTTTTGCATTAACAATTTTATTTATAGTGGAAAATTAAGGCCATCAGTATTTTTTAAACTTCTAACAAAACTTTACAGACAAATGACAGGCAATACTATTTAATTATGCCTAATGTTGAGAAAACATGTTTTGTTGAACTTCCAATTCTCTACCCTGATTTTTCAAGGTGATAATTTACTACATGAAGTCCTAAATGAAATAACTTTAAATAAAAATCATAATGTACTTTATTACAATACAAAATAGTATGCTGTAATGTAAATGACTACGCTATGCTGTAATTTAGTATTGTTATAAAGTGCCATCTGCTGTCAAGGTGAAATACTGCAACTAACCTCCATTAGACATTAGAGCTGGCCAGCTTCAATGGTTGACATTTTTTGGATTTACTCAAACCTCCTTCGTATGAAGAAGGGCTTTGAGGGACTACTCTACAACAGGTGCAAGTTTACTTGAGTAACAACTTATTAACATTCTGCAAATCTTCATAACTTGAAGGCACAGCTGTACCTTTTGTAATCCACCAACAGGTATGTATACCTTTTTGTCTGCCAAGTTAATCTTTTATAGAGAAAGTATCTAAAATAAGGCATTAGTCAAAACAGGCTCATGAATAAGTTTGTTAAAATACTCTGTAAAATATCTTCAACATGATAATAGAAGATTAAGTAGATCCAGGAAATAAGTCATAAACTTTCAAATGAGGACATTTATAAATACATACTGCAACAGAGTTAATACTTTTGCCTCAGACTAAGTCTCTATTTGCCACATCCTAGCACTAATTAAAGAAAAAAGGGGCCTACAGGACCTTGAGAGACTCAGTGGATAAAGAAGACTCTGTGTAATCATGAAGTTCTATATTCAGCTCCCCAGAACCCACATAAAAGCTTGTCTGCAACCCCAGAGTTCCTAGGAAGGCACAAGAGGCAGAGAAAGGAGATGACTTAGAAGCTCATGAGCCAGACAATCTGGTACATGCAACAGGGAACAAGGTTTCAATCAAGGTAGAAAGACAGGACCAAAACGGAGACGTCTTCGGGTCTCCACATGTGTGCATGGCAAGTGCATGCCTGCAATCACATGTCTACACACGTACATACACATACACGATTTAAGGGGTGAAGCTAGAAAGTGTGTAGACGGGCATTCTGCAACTGCAGCAGACATACTAAAGGCTGCATGCTACGAAGCAGAATAGCCTGGCCCAGGTACCAGAATGACGCCCAGATCCAAGAGGCATATCACATCTTCAAACAACCTCATACAATCACCAGCTGGAAAACGGTAAACACCAGCAACAACTACGAGAATGAACAGAAAATTCTAATCAATTCAATGTCCCTTTTCGGAAATGAGAAATCCAGCCGAATGTTGCTTGGAGACCTACTGACAGATGAAGAAACAGCCTTTATCAGCAATCCAGGAGACAACTCCACACATGTCAGCATGACAGGAACGATTTCATTTGTCACGATTTAAATCTATGGATCAGACTTTGGAACTAGTAGATGAAAAGGCACATAAGCTTTAAGTCCTGCCAAATTGCTATATAATAAAACGGCATGAATGCAAATACATAGAAAACATTTTACAATTCACAAGAAAAGTGAAGCTTTTATACTCATCAGCAATATCTCCTCTAAATATCAAGTCACTGAAATTTTTTTCATGTTCTTAGATATACTAAATAATGTAACATATAAAATTGGGAGATAATGGGGACTCTATAATGACATAAACAAAATCTACATCATATTTTCATTCCATCATATTCTCTATCAACTACTTACTATTGAATAGATGCTTAATTTTTAACATTAGCCTATTATACAAAGATAACAGTAATTATTATACTTTATTTCAAAATATTAAGTACATTTTCTACTACTATAGTTTTTTTCCTAATGAGACTTGGATACATAAAGCTATCTATAAACATACTGTATTAGTTTAATGTCAAAAATAGGATGAAGAAAAAAAAATAAGGAAAAATACTACAGTGCCAGTACATATCACTCTTTTTACATTCGTTTTGGTCTTTTAAAATCATCCAGCTCTCATTTTGTACCAAACTAAGCTATACTATGTATTCATTTTAATAAAAAAGGCAAAATCTGAGCAAAAAAAAAAAAGTATGTTTTTAAGTGACTGATTTATGTTTTCTGAGCAAACACCAACTGAAAAGTCTTGAAAACATGGTGGGTGCTCTGTGGGAACCAGCTAGACACGCGTGACTCCTGCACTGAAGAATCTGTGAGCTAACCATGAACGACACAACTTTATCTCTTCTGCAGCTCACCCCTCTGCACACTGCTCCTGCCGTGTAGAACACACTGTACCTGGCTAGCTAAGCTCTGTCTTAAATCAATATCCACATGTGCACGGGGCTGATCGTACCTGAAGGCCTTACAGCCAACACACAGGCTCTCACCCACCTTCCTGTGCTCCTGCAGGCTTGACACTGAGGTGCACCTTCTATTGCATACTGAGCACATGAGCTTTCTTTTAGGATCACCTAAGACAGGAATGAAACACCATCACAGATTAACTGAGGTTGACTCAGTACCTCCTCTACATGATTTCACTGTCATGACTTAGAATTCTATGCTGTATACTCAAGCCTTTCCTTCCAAACTTGAATGTCCCAGCTCATCAGTTTCTATATATCAAATAAACTTTTTGCTCTCCCATCTGTTAAAATAATACTTAGAAAGTTTCTACAAAATGTCAAAGCAAAATTAAAATAAATGTGCTTTTTTAAAGGAAAAATGAACATGTTAATTCATAAATTGATTCTTCCATTTCCTTTATCTTTCAGCAAGAGATTTCTTTTCACTGTTATTCATAGACAATTCTTTCAGTACTAAATTCCTAAAGAGTTTGAGCCCATATCTTATTAAATAAGTGTTTAAATAGTACAATGTAAAACCAACCACAATAATGTATTGAATTGGCAATCTACACTGTTAGACAATCAAACCAAAACTAAATTTTGTCTTCCTTTACAATGATTATAGGGGCTCATTTCATGTTTCAAACTACACAGCAATTAAATAAAAGACTAAAAATAATTTCAAAAGGCAATGTCAGGGCCTTATTATCTGTACCAACACAAACAGTCTCAAAACGATATTTTATAACTTTAAGTTATAGATTTAAAAACTCCCAAAGTAAATATTTAACATAATGTAGCACCATGTGCCTGTCACTTCACCCAAACAAGGTGAAGCCCACACCCATTCTCACCACCCGCATCAACGACAGGAACCTATGGCAACAAAACTAATGTCACAGCGCTGTGAGATTATAGTGCAGAACTATGTTTATAAAAGGAAAGTAAACATTTAGGGAAAGAAAGGTAGGACTATTCATCCTGCTTTTCAAGATAACAAGGTATTCAAAGTAACAGCAGGTATATTTGACCTGTTTAACACACTCTCCAGACTACATAGCCAAGAAAATTTGTTTGGTGGTGACAATAGGGATAAAAAAAAAAAAAAAAAAAAAAAACCTTCTTCCCACAGCAAAATGAATATTAGCCTGTATGTACTTGTTCATCAGTCTGTACATATATTGCAGAAAGACCACTGAGAGTAAACATTCCATCCTTTCCAACTCCCATTATTTGGGATTGTCCACCTTCTTGGCATAGTTCTTTATCACACCTCTTTATTGAGACCAGGTCCTGGCTTTCCCATAAAGGTAAAAGGAGGGGAAGAGAGAAAGAAGTTGATATCTCCAACTATTTATTTCACCTAACCCTCCACTCCTGCCTCTGCTTCAGTACCAACCCCCATTTCTACTCTTTCTTTCTCTCTTCCTCACACCTCTTCTTCAGTTACAACTAGAATACTGAATTTATATACAAAAATAAGCAAATAGCTTATGAGGATACAGAAAATATTATTTCTCATAAATGCAACCTTTTTCTTAGCATCCACAAAAATCCACAGAATTTTGGCTTCTGATATTCAGGTACACATAACTTTTAGGAGGGCTGGAGATATGGTGATAGAGTTCAGTGGTAGGGTCAGGCACTGAGTTAAATTATCAGCCAGAAAAACAAAACAAACAACAACAACAAATTACAGTAACAGTCACAGAAGCAAATGATGGTCAGGGAAGCCATAGAACTTTGTTCACTCACAAACCTACCCACCATATGCTATGGTTGCTACCCAAAAGATGTTTGACCCAGGGACATGATGGGTTGGAGAGATGGCTCAGTGATTAAGAGCGCTGTCTGCTCTTCTAGAGGTCCTGAGTTCAATTCCCGGCAACCACTATCTATAATGTGAACTGATGCCCTCTTCTGGCATGCAGGTGTACATGCAGATAGAAGACTCACACACATAAAATAAAAGATGTTTGACCCACATTTAAATATTAAGCTTCTCTCCCTTTTACCCCCTAGAGGTCATGTCACCTAACAAGGACATGCTTCATTATCAATCAGAATAGAAGTAATAAGGTTTCCTAGCTCCTTGGGTACCTCTGTTGTTCCCAGCCATTCCTGAGTGCTGCTCTCCTTGCTATAACAGGAAGTGCTCTCCCCATCATCCCTGCTTTAGATAAAAGAGGAGAAGCAGAGAGAGCTTCTGGATGAGGAATTGAAATCATGTGCCAAACCAAGTGAAAGGTATACATGGAGACTCGAGCTAAAATACAACAGCTTTCACATCCTCTTGCAACCTACAACATGGGATAACAATGATGAAACACTCTCCATGTATGAATGGTTTCCTGCAAAATCACCACAAATGCCCCAAAGCTGCAATAGTAAGCAACCCAAGGCCAATTACAAGAAGACTCAAAAATTATACTATAAGCACAGCAGGAAGACCATATGCCTAGTGATGAGGACAGAAGAGTTTCCAGAGTTGTAACATCCATCTGGCTTTTCACTTAGTTCAGCAAAGTTGACTTTAAAACTGACATAAAAGTTTGGTTAAAATACATTGCATACAAAGATGGAGAAAATTAAGAACAGCATTTTAGCCAAAACAGCATAAAAAAATGAAGGCAAATCTATCAAAAAGTTATGCCTGCTTCTGCCATCATATAAAAGGCACCAGTATATTTTAAATTCAGCAGGGAAGTCATTTTCCATACACCAGCCATATGTTCTTCAAAAAGAAAGCCACAGAACAATGCTGGGAAGTCTTCATGATTGGCATCCCCTGAAGGTTAGCACAAAAAGCTCCACCTTCTGCCACCAGACCATTGTTCATGGCTCAGTGTGCAGGCTTGGTCAGTGATGAAGTAAGGCCTGCACTCAGACTCATGCTAACCTCTGCCACCTTATTATTAAAGTCAGTTATTTTCAGGCAACAGAGGTCCCGATGTCAGGTATCAATCACTCTTTTCACATACTTGTGAGAATAAAACGATAAAGAAGAAAAGAGTTTCCTGCCTATCAAAAGGCACATTTTCGCTCACTTCCCAGAAGTGAAGGTAAAAGCAAATACATGAGAAAAGGACATGTGTATACCGACAGCCGGTTTCCGTAGGCCTCAGACTCCGTTACCAAACTGACAGAGAAGAAAAGAAAAGGCCCTACAGTGCAACAGACATCACAAGCCAAAATATATTCACTGATGGCCTAGAAAGTACCAAGGACAAAATCCTAGGTGACAATCAAACATTCTATTTGTTTTATTGTTTGGCTAGTGATTACAAGGAATTAAGCAAGTGTTTACTGAAAATTCAAATATTTTCAAATCCATGCCTAAATGTGGTTAGGAATTCTCTCCAGTATTTAAGAAATGCAAACACTAAAGGCACTAAATGTTTCTGCAAAAATATTAAGGCAGAAGTCCATCACTTCATAGTTTCAAAGTATACCTACAAATTCTCAATGTCAACAAGTATAAAAAAATGAAGTTGGCAGAGTAAAACAGTGAAATGATCAAACAGTATACCTGAGTGACAAGAACAGCTAAGCGTGAGAGTGGATTACAGTAATGGTTTATTCAGACACGAGGAAAATGGTAAATGCTGCTGCAATCAACTTGGGAAAATATTGCTCAGTGAAACGCACCAACAAGTAAGATGTGCGTGGGGGACGCATAATGGGAAGCCAGCTCCCTCCTCACAGAAGAGAACCGGAAACAGAGCCCGCGGCCTGCGGACGGGGCGCCAGGTTAGTAAAGATGGGCCAATGCCTCCTCACCAGTATGGACATTTTCCTGGTGCCTTTTCAGAGCATCCTTGCTTTTCAGCCTCTTCCCACAGCTGTCGGCTTTGCACACAAACCTGGCATCCCCTCGACAAGCCTTCTGGTGCTGCTCAAAACTATAAGACAGGTAGCAAGAGGGGCAGAAGAAATGATGAAGACATACCTCCAGACTCAAACATCACAGCGGGCTTCTGGAACCCACGCCTCCTGGGACATGCTTCCTGCAGGGATCATTTCATGCACTAATTATGTAGGTGATACAGATGTATTTAAACCCTTCGGTTTACTTAGTGGAATGCTGACTTGTGGTGGCTATGAAATTATGCATGCCAATTGGTAAAAGTCATTTTATAACTAGACACTAAACTTCACTCTTGAACTGAAAGAAGAACTGCAAGCAGAACACTGAAAATTTGTGGAGAATCATTCAGGCTGCTTATGGCTGTGCAGTGAAGAACGCTGAGGAGGGAGAGGGGGAAGAAAGCCAGAGTGTCGAGGTATGCTTCCGTCCTCCAGCCACCGTGCCGTGGTCGCCTACATTTTTAAAGGTACCCTATTTAGACCTAAGCTATAGCTCAAAATATAATACAGTGCAACAAAATACATATAAAAGCTGACTAGAATACAGGCTAACGCTAACTATTTAACAAGTACACAATTATTGCTTTTTAGAAACAATTAATAAAATTTCTAAATGTTTAATCCATCCTAAAGTATCATATTTTCAAAGTTTTGTTATACGTAAATAAAAATTTTTCATACTTCATAAGCAAAAGCTAATGTATATAATATATAGAAATGCCGTATCTATACATATATGACAGATACATGATAGATAGTAGATAGATAGATGATAGATAGATAGATAGATAGATAGATAGATAGATAGATAGATAGGCAGACAGATAGATGGGAACGAAATGGCATACTTTGGAATTAAACAAAACAAAAAGGAAATATTAAGTGTGGAAGATGTTTTATCCATGTAATATGACAGTCTGCTAAGTGTGAAAGTTGAGATTCTCTGTACATTCTCAATTTTGGTAACTCTGGTCTTACCAAATGTTAAAATGGAAGCTAATTTTATATGTTGTAAGCATAAATTATTAAGATAAGGTAAAAAGCAAATTTACGTAATTCACTGCCCTATCACACTGTGACCCATTCATCTTTATTCTTTCAAGTCACTATGAAATAGATGGTGTTTCCCATACTTCCATTATTGCTACACTCAAGTCTTCATTACTGAAATATTTTTAAAACAATTTGGAGAGCAAGTAAGTGAAACCTGGTAAAGAAACTCAATTTACTGGCTAAATTATACTATACATATGTAAATTTCAGATTAGTAAACCATTAAGCACGGTATTTAATGGCAAGTATCAAACACACAGAAAAGAGCTACCATAACAATATCTACCTCACGATTATCAACAAGATTCATACATTCAGAACTCGGGAAAGATGAGCTCATGGCAAAGCAGGCTGACTGCCACTTTCCCACAGACGCTGGCACATACTTTTACCCACAGGCACAATATTCAGATCTATATGAAGCGACATGAACAATGCGAGTGTTTGTCCACAAGCTGAAACACCCCAAGCGTACGCACTGTCTCTGCAATGCCTGCTTCACGGGGAACGTCTTCCGGCAGCCCCCACACTTGAACTCTTTCTCCCCGGTGGGCTTCTGGTGCAAGGACTGCAGGTGCCCAGTAAGGATTTCTCCGCTGGGAAAGCTTGATTCACACTGTGGACAGGCAAAGTCCTCTTCACAGCCAAGGGGACCTGTGCAGCGGTACAACCCCAGAGTTCACAAGCCAGAAACTAGTGTTGACCCATTTCAAAATTAAACTACAAAAAGTGCCTCTACTACACTCAATTTTTAATTGCTCTAACAAATGTTAACACTGTCCACATTAAGCAAAAAACAAAAATGTTATCAAAAAACTATTTTAGAAATCACTTTATAATGTTTCACGGAAGTGATGCAAAATCACATTTGATCTTGTTTCCTTTATAATGGTAATATTTCCGATCAGAAATGATATTAAATGCTGAACTGCAAATCAATTCTTTTCCTGCAAAATAGATAATCTTTGTTCACTCTGAGCTTTGCAAGGAGAAAAGTCCAATAGACATAAACTATCTTGAATTGCCAAAGGGGAATCTCACGCATATTTGAAATAAGGCACATCCTGAAAACAGCACTGACTCAGGCAGGTGCTTTGGGTGAGGCCCTGCTGTTCCACAGGACTGGCAGAGTTCCACCCAAGCTCTTCAGAATGCCATTAAAGTTACATATTTGTGAGCAGTTTTCCAATAAAATGAAGAGTTAAAATGTACTGAATATGACAAAATTAGGATAACCAGTAATACCACCCTGAAGACACAGCTGTGCAGAGCAAGGCCACACGCATTCAGTCTGTGAGGAGCAGTGTCTGCGGCCATATGTCAGGTGCACTTTCCCATGGTGCTCTTCCCAGGCCTTCTAATTCCAAGTCATTTAGAGACGTAAGGTGCCAATCACACAGAGTCTACACCGCTTAACATGTGAACGGCATCTTTGTTTCTTTTGCTGGTTTGGGGTTGTTTTTGTATGTGTTTGTTTTCACTTCTGCAAATGAAGAGGAGTCAGACCCCAAATGTGCTGTTCCCTCACCTTGAATCTGAACTGCCAGAGAGTGAACAAATAATTTCTGACTGTTTAAAAGTATTCAGTGCGGTAAAATGGACAAAGACACAGTGTGCTACAGCACAGCATTATGGCTATTTACCTCAAATTCTCTGCAGGAGTAAAACATGGGCCCAAAAATAACTGATTATTTCATGGCAGTTGATAACCAACTGCTATCTCTCTCTTGAATTGCAGGTTTCACCTACGGTCACTTGAAGTTTTTGATTCCCACACAAGGACAAATTAGCCATCCTGCCAGCTCCTGTGACCAGAATAGAAATAGATTTCCAGAAGGTCCAGATTCCCAGAGGATCAAAGAAGACAGATCTCCAGGACACAGCATGGCCACCCTGCACATCTGGCCTCCTCACGGGTACATGGGGACGAAATCCCTGAAGCCTGAGCCACCTCTTTACTGGCCTTTGGCAGAGCCAGTGCAGGAGGACACAGCCCTTCACTATGTGTTACCACAGTGACAGCAAGGACAGAGCTGCCTCTTACCTTGGCCATCATACAGGACACCTCTGTTGCTCACCTAAACAGTTTCTTCCTGCTAGTCAAAAGTGTAGAATAGTTTTGAGAAAAACTATTTCAACAATACCACATCCTAACACCCACCCATAATTTGATTCCAGCTACCTTCCACTTCAACTTTCCTTCCTTCAGATCATCAAACAAAGATGCTGTACCTTTGCTTCCAGCTGCTGACTGTCCTTTAGAGTGGTCAACTTTGCCTTCTTTGGTCACGGTCAGAGCTGGTCGCTCCTCCTCTTCCTCCTCCACATCACTGTCCAGGTACCCAATCAGAAGCTCTGTATCTGTTTCTATATCATCAACTGCCAAGTAGAAAATATTTTCTCCTTCCTGAAACAAAGTTTACAACTGCTAAGGCATCATTAGCTTCTGACATCACCTTAAGGTCTATTAACTTAGTACGTGATTTAACAATACATCTGTCAGCACCTGGGAATGGAAACAAACCATCAGGGCTTCAAGGTTAGGCACAGATACAAAGTAAGTTCAAGGCCAGGTTAGGCAACAAGAGACTTTGTCTCAAAAACACGAACAAGCTAACAAATAATAACTATTACAATGAAATAACCATCGACCCATGAAGTTACTATTAATTTTTCTTTATATCTAGTTGATCTGGATGTTGAAAATATTCAAGTCACCTAGATACAAAAATACAACTGTATACAAAAGATGAGTGACTTCATATCAACTGTGTCTATAAATATGTAAATATGGATTAGTGATTTTGTTCTGATTAATAATACGTATAAAATTAGAAAAGAAAACTTTCAAATCCTGACACAAACTAAAGTGAATGTAAACAAACTCTTTTCAGAAAGAATTTCCAAAGAGCTGAACTAGAAATACCTAAGACACTAGACACAGGAAATTTAAGATACTAACTGAGTAATCCTGAGTACCTCATTTCTTTGGCCTGGTTTATCCTATGGAAATGACTGAAAGAGGAGGAAAAGAACAAAGGCAACCAGCAGCATACCTTTATTTTTATTTAAAAAGGAAATTCTAGCAGGCAGGAATCAGTAACAGCTGAAAAGATGAGCACCCTGGAGGACCTTCAACCAGGCACATAGGAGGAACGCTGCAGAACCTAAGGAATTCCCAGAGAATCCTCTCTCTTGGAATAAAATTGGTTCAAAATGCCTCCCCGGGCCTTCAGCCAATCTTCAAAGAAGTCAGTCCTGGGGCTGCAAGGCTGGCTGTTACAGGAGAAACGCCCAGAGTGGGTTTTCTCCCATAGCTGAGGAGTCTCCCTGAGACAGTTCCTAATTTGGTTGCTGAAGATAAACACAAGAAATGCACAGACTGAATTTATTGAAACCTCCTCATGGACAAAATGAGGAAAGGGCAAGGAAAATAAGTTCTACGAGGAGTGAAATTCAATAAAGCCCAAAGCACAGAATGAAGGCTTCTTTATTTGGAAAGCGCATTAACGCTGAAGTTGAAATGCACAGTGAAAAAAAGCAAAGCAGGAAGGAAGAGCAAGGAAGGGTGTATAATGGCTGTTTAGATGGACATGTGCACTATGCCCAAGCAGAAACCCCAGGAACTACTGAAAAGTTCACACACGTTTTGTCAGGAATAGAAAGGAGCTACTCTATAATCACTTTGCTTGAGCTCCCCAACTACCTCCCCAACCCTGTTGCTGTGACAAAGTATGTAACCAAAGCAGCTGAAGGAAGAAAGGGGTTTGTCTGACAGTTTGAGATTTGATCCATCATGGTCTGAGAAGTCATTGCTCTGGCAGCAAGAGGAAGCTGGTCATATTGAAACTGCAGTCAGGAAGCAGCGAGAGAAAGAGGGAGAGAGACAGAGAGGAGGAGAAAGGGACAAAGACAGAGAGACCCAGAGACAGACAGAGAAAGTGAGAGAGAGACAGAGAAACAGAGACAGAGATACTGTGCTCAGCTCCATTTCTTGCTTTTATTAAGTTATGAGAAAACGGTGTCTAACAACATTTGTGGCACTTTCTCAAAGTGCTCTCACAGACATGTGCAAAGGTTTGTTTCCATGGTGTTGATTATTCTGTCATGTTGACAATGACATAAGCACAGCATTTGAGAAAGGTCTCATTGTAGCGACTTAGCTCCCCTAATACTATATAGGCTAGGCTTGAACTTCTGACAGTTCTCCTGGCCCTGCTTCCCAAGTGCTGGGATTATAAAAGTGAACTACCAAGTTCCACCTGTTTTTGTATTTAGTGTATTTTGTAATTAAATACACACACACACACACACACACACACACTTTTTAGAGTTCCCTGGAGAATAACAGAAATGATGATCATTATTCAACAATAAGAGAGAGAGAGAGAAAACTCAAAGATTCAATGTGTTTAGTCACAGTTGATGAGACCATGTTTCAGAACATCCATACTCCTAGAAACATAGTTATTTCTAGTTAGGAAATAATGAGGCAGTTTGTATAAACTACTACCTGTGATGTAACAAGAATAAAGAAACAAAGGGACACAGACAGTCAGTAGAAGAGACTAAATCAGAACCAGGGCTTTCCCAGTTTAGTTTTTCTAAGCACCTGCAGAGTCCCTAATGGAGGCCTCAGACACAATCATAAATCTTAGTGCTTATCTGATCAAATCCATGAAAATTTATTGAAACCACTCTCTGCAATATCAGTCACTTTGTGGTGGTTTAAACAGTAACAGATAATCTTTAATTTTAAGACATGATAACATATTAAACTATAACTTTGAGGGATGCCTGCTTACGAGAGGTTCTGTAATGAAAACAGGGTTTAATATTTACTAGACATTTAATAAAAGCAATGGCAGCACTTCATAATCTGAGGTGCTTGGCCACGTTATAAAATGAGAAATGCAGCTACAGAGGTTACATGCATCTGCTTAAGAAATGGGGAAAATTATTCTGTATATGGTTCACACCATTACCAAAACCTATAGCTTCCTCTTCTGCATGCATTTGGCCCCATAGTGTTAAGATCACACTCTTTTCTCTCCCCCTGGCCTACCATACAGTGAGGATCTTGAAGGTCTCCCTATGGCCCACATGTGGAAAGCTTGCTCTCCAACATGTTATGCTACTGAGAGAGGGTGGAGCCTTTAGGAGCTGAGGTCGAGGTGCCGAAGGTTGACTAGGGGTATGCCCTCAAAGGGACCACCTGGCACTCTGGACCCATCCAGCCCCTTCTTTGCTTCCCCCACATGTTCCTTACCACATTGAGGCCTGCTACAATGGCAGACAAACCATTTGCTTTGGAATTCCCTTCTGTTGGTATATATTTTACAGTTTTATTAAATTAGTTAAATCATTAAATAATATATTGCTTCCGTAGTAAAGCATAAGAAAACTAATTAAAGCCCTGTTCCTTTATACAAGGAAGTGATGCCACATAGCTTCTTGGAAGGAACACAGCGTTTTGGGATGCCTACGGTTTAAAGTTTCTTTCTAGACTGATGAGCTATGTGATTGATAGCTTAACATTTCCAAATATTAACGTCCTCATCTGTAAAAGAAATATCTTTAATAAACATGTAAACATTTTATGTTTTTGACATTTTAATAAATATGATAAAATAATTACAATACCTTTATTGAAACAATCTGTTTCGTAAGATGGCTGAAAATATTACCGCGTTAATAGCTGTCAGATCTAGCAAGGTGTCACACTGTCATGTGCTTAGTAACCAGGGGTGTTAGCTATTACTATTTATGTATTTGATGTACTTTTAATTATATGTATTTATGCTTATGTTTGTGTGGGGTATGAACATGTGCTAATGGAAATCCATGAAAGCCAGAAGAGGGCACGGAACCCCTCAAGCTGAAGTTACAGGTAGTTGTGAGGTGCTTGGAATCTAACTCTGCAAGAGCTGTACATTTTCTAAACCACCTGGCCATCTCCCTGCTTTTACTGTTATTTGACATAAATTTAAAAGCCAGTGATTTAAATCTTCATTTTCTTTTCAAAAACTGTTTCAACTAATCAAGATTGCTTTGGCCATGGTATTTTTACTAATCTTTGCTTGGCTAAGTTGCCTTCAGCCAAAAATCAAATCCATTTCCATTCCTTCCCAACCACACCTCTGAAACACCCAGAATTTGATCATTTCTGCTCACTGGTTAGCATGCCAATGTGTTGCTATGGCTCTGATTCGGCTTGCTGACTGAGACATGAAGTGATCAGTCACAAGGTCTTCCTTCAACTGAGGAATCTCTCAGAACATAAAGTTTTCAGCGTTAACGCTGGGAGAATCCTAGGCAAGCCAAAATAGTTGGTAGACCTAACTCTACACTCAGAATGCTCTCCAAGGTCACATTCTCAACTTAGGTTGGGTCTACCCTTCTTGTGGTGACTGATCTTCTGGCACAATTAAAAACTGGTATATCCTAACTATGCTACTAACTGGGAGACTGTGTCCTTAAGGTGCTCTGCAGCAGGCACTCGGGAGTGCTGCACAGGAAGAATGTTTACTTAGGGCTCTAAACTTCTTGCTGCTCCCAGCCTATGTCAGTTGGGCAAGCCTCCTTGTCAGCCAGGACCTCTGTTTCAGCTACAAAGCAGTGATGAGGGCTTACCTTCTCCTTTGTTAGGTCAGAGTCAGTCACAAGTGACAGAGGGTCCATTCAATGGAGCAAAACAAAAATTGCTCATACAACTTTATCTCTCATACCTTATCCCACTTAAGATAGGAGCTCCACAAGAACCAACTATATCTGGGCCCAGGTGTCTTTTCTGAGACTGTTTCTCCAACCAAAGACCATGAATGGATATAACCTAGAACCCCTGTCCAGATGTAGCCCATGGCAGCTCAGTATCCAAGTGGGTCTCCTAATAAGGGGAACAGGGACTGTTTCTGACATGAACTCAATGGCTGGCACTTTGACCTCCCCCCACCCCCGAGGGAGGAGCAGCCTTGCTTGGCCACAGAGGAGGACATTGTAGCCAGCCCTGAAGAGACCTGATAAGCTAGGATCAGATGGAAGGGGAGGAGGACCTCCCCTATCAGTGGATTTAGAGAGGGGCAGGAAGGAGCTGAAGGAGGGAGGGTGGGATTGAGAGGGAGGGAGGGACGACGGGACTACAGCTGGGATGCAAAGTAAATAAACTGTAATTAATATAGAAATAATAAATAAATTTAAAAAATAAGAATAAGAGGAGGCAGAGAGGAATAAGGATGGAATATGAGCAAGGAACAGAAGAAAAAATAAAGTGGCTACAACAGAGGGAAAAAAAAGAAAGGTTGACATAAATTAAGAAAACTGTCTAAACAGGATGCAATAAGAAACTAGAAAATGCAATCTTGTAAGGCTGAGAGTCCTCTTCTCAAAAAAAAAAAAAATCACAGCACTTAGGCCATGATTTGATAAGAGCTCTTTCACAGTGACTACTATATTATGCAGTGGTTAGGATCAAATTAGCTTAAGATACTTTCCTGTTAAATTCTTTCTAATTCTATGACGTAATGAACAGGTCCTTTCCTGGAAGTTTGGGAGATAAATCTGACTTGCAGGGCTGGAAATATGGCTCAGTGGCTAAACACCTGCTGCTCCTTCAGAGGGCCCAAATTCTATCCCTAGCACCCACATCAGGCAGCTCATAATTGCCTATGACTTCAGCTCCAGGGAATCCAACACTCTCTTCCAGTCACCTCAGGTATCCACATTAATATGACATATGTGTGTGCATACACACACACACACACACACCAAAATAAATAAATATAGAGATGGAGAGAGATATAAATCTTTTTAAAAGAATTATCCTTTCAAATTTCCTACCTCCTTTCATCACCAACATCACTTACAAACCTCAACTTTCCCTGACAATATGTCTGTCATCCGTACTCAAGCACCAGGCCTCACTAGGATAGATTTCATGAACTCATGCATGGTAGGTTCTCTTCTGCTATTTGGAAACAGCAAAAGTAACTCTATCTTCTTTCACAAGAAAATATTAATTCCCACTGTGCACAAATAAACACAACTCCAGAGGAGGGCATGGGTGCTTTGGTACTTCAGCTGCATCTGTCTGTGACATAACCTGGTTCTTGTTTACTTGTTGGCAGGCTGCTGTCCACATGTGGATAACATAAGGGAAACCATGATTATACACTTGGCAAAGGCACAATTATTCTATTGAAAAGGCAGTAAGCTGTGAAAATCCACACCACGCAGCTGAAATGACCAGCAGGTAATCCAAAGGCAAGAAAAATCAGATCCAAAGCAAACGCTGGGTTTACAAATTAATACTTTACACTACAGTAGGGAAAACTTTGAGCTGCTACTCAACTCAATAGTAATTTGCATAAAAGGTGAAAATAAAAAGAAAAAGCGAATAGGATAATAATATTTGATACCTACAATCACTCACTTAGCCCTTCTTTACTAAACCACTGTGTAAGTCTCAAGCTGCATATATATAAACATCATTTCTACAAAATGAAAAACATCAGGAAAAATGTCTGCAGTAAAAGTAATGACAAATCTACAACATTAATCTAACAACAAAATATGTTAAAAACGAGACATAACTATTATCAGTGAAGCATTTCCACCTACTCACTTCTTAACCAGTGCACCACAGCAAGCTGCCGTATGACCCCAAACTGCCTCCAACTCCCTCACTCTAAGCATGTCTGGGCAGATGGCATGCACAGACACATGGGAGTCCAATGGGGACACCATGAGCCACATCCAAGCAAAAGCTTTGACAGTCATCAGTACTGTTCTTTCTGCCAGGAAAACACACAGCTGCAGCAAAGACCTTCAATACCATGTGGGTAAAGTGTCCAACCCGGCAGCCGTACACACACAAACAGGAATAAGACTTTACTGCTACAAACCATCAGAGCTCTTCCAGACATGATGGTAACTGTAGTCCCAGCACTCACAGGGCAGTAGAAAAACTCAGGAGCTCGAGACCGGCCTCAGCTATAAAGCAACACCTCATCTGAGAAAATAAAGACTGAACAAGCAGTTGTGATGGTGTACACATCTAGTCCCAGCACCCACAGGAATGGGGAGCGGATGCATGATGCATCTTGAGTTAGAGGCCAGTCTGGGCTACGGAGGATACTTTGTCGGAAAATATGCAAACAAGTAGGTTTGGGCTACCTGTTGCAGGAGCTTTCACGGCTAAAGTGACTGACACAGTAACATACAGATTAATAGTTTTAAAACTTTGAGATTAAAAAAAATCATCTTGAAAATCACAAAAGTGATGTAAAGCAAGAAAAGGACAAGTTGTGTTTAGAATAAGGAAAAAAGCAGAGCAACTTCATGTTTAGACCACACTGGGAAAACACAAGAAAAATAAAATCTCAAACAAGTGCAAAGAAATCTGCCTCCTTTTAGGATCACGGCCTGTGATCAGGCACGCAGCAGGGAACAACAGTTCACACTATCCTGGGGAACAGATGCAATCTTAAAAGCCAAGACTGTGAACAGAGATCCATCAGTTGCAGGTCCCTAAGCAAACACAGACATCCCTTCTCTAAGACACATGAGAAGAGACTGCTGTGAGGCAAAAGACAGGGAAACAGACCATAGCTCTGCCTGGAGGAAAACAAAAACAAGCGAGTAAAACTGCAGCTCATCCTTTTTTGCTTACAATTTGTTTAACACCAAGAAATTTTGGAAAAAAAAATATATTGTTACAGGGATAGGCAGCGCGGGGAGCCATGTCGCATGTACAGAAGCCAGGGTACATGGCCCTGCTCTGCATACACAGTTGCTCCTATAACTGACCCCACAGGAAGGCTCTGTGGCTGGAGCTGTCCACAGAGCTGGCTTACGTGACACTGGGAAGTTCTCCTCTGGCAGAAGGAGGGTCTCGGTCGCCACATTATGTTCTGATATAATAGTGAATTACAATGTGAGAAACTATACACAGAATGAAAAAGGCTTTGGTCATGAGTCAAAAATTTGATAAACAAATGCATAACTATCTGTAAACTGCATAACTTCCCAATAGGGCTAGCTTCGCATAACTGATCAAATATCAGTCCGTATATCACATCATGAAGGAGATATTTCCACTACATAATCATGCCAGAGGCCTGGATAGCAGGTCACAGGCCGCTCAATTCTCTCTCTTACTACATCTGATTTTTTTTTAACCTGAATCCTTGATTTGTGGTAAAATCCATGAGAAAAGAGATTATACCTCAAATTCTGAGTATTATTCCCAAGATACTACTTCACACTGTATTAGAGTTGGCTAAACACTGGTTTCTCCTTCCTCCTGCCCCCTCGGTTCCTGAATTAGCTACATTTCTCACTGCTGTGATCAAATTTCTGATAAGAACAACTTCCGCATTTATGCTAGCTCCTAGTTCAAAGTGGCATAGCCCATCATGGTGGCCACAGCAGAGTGAGGCAACTGGTCATGTTGCCTCTGCCATCAAAAGACTATGGGAAGTAAGGATGGGCTAAGATGCCTCAAGGAAGGTCTCTGCTTCCCTGTAGTAACTACCTCCACCTCGGTGGGATCGAAGGTTGAAACACTGCACCTAAGGGTTATATTTGACATACCATATGGCTGTGCTTGGAACTGTATACTCCCAAGGTCAGGCGATCTACCATAGGCATCTTTTTTATACCTAACAAGACTGCAAAAAGCAATAATGTCATTCAGGAAAACAAAAGCAGCTACAAAACTGGGTTGTGGCTCAATTTTTGTTCTTAACAAATTTTAAGTAGCACAATAGTTAGCCAACAATTGGGGATAATGTAGCTATAAAATGAAATATAAAAGAGTGGCTGAGATCATGGGTGAGGCCAAAAAAGAACAGAGTGTCTGAAGACACATGTGGCTAATGGACTGGAGGTTGCTGAGGAATCTAGTCAAAGGAAGTGGAAAAACATTGAGTGGCTTCATGACACAGTCCACTGAGACCTGAGGAAAAACCACCAACTACAGAAGAGGAAGAAGTCAGGGGAGTGTGCAGAGAAAAGCACACTGGAGGTAAGGATGTAGACATAGCAGGAAAGAGGAGGCAAAGGCCTAAGATGAAGGCAGCATCAAGTTTCACTTATACCTGGAGGCAGAAGCCTGTTTCAAAAAGCAGAGAGACCATTAGAGAATGCTCTCTAAGCTGAAAAAGGAAACAGAACAGTTATGTTTGTAATGGAATGAATGTGTGACATCATCAGGTCAAGATATATTAGTATTATTTTTACCTCCTTTCTTAACATTCATGAAATAGGGATATGGTTTTAGAGTCTTGTTTAAATTGTAGTATGCTTTCAAACATTACAGGAGCCCCACAAGAAGATGAACAGAGCCAAGTAATCAGGACCCAGAGGGCCTTGCTGAGACTGAAGGACCAACCAAGGGCCATCCATACATAGACTACACTTAAGTAGCCAATGGGCAGCTCCAGCTTCGCGTGGATTCCATAGTAAGAGGAGCGGGGGCTTTCTGTGACATGGTCTCTATTGCCTGACTTTTGATCACTTCTATTGCCTGCCATTTAATCACTTCTCCCTAATAACACTGCCTCACCAGGCCACAGGGAAGAGGATGAGCTCAGTCCTGATGCATCTTGATATGCTGGGGCTGGATGGTAGGGGGTTTCCCTTTTCTGAGGAGTAGGGGAAGAGGGAGGAAGTGTGGAACCAGGAAGAAAGGAGGGAGAGGACTACAATTGTGATGTAAAGTGAATACATAAATTAATTATCTAAAGAAAAAAACAGACAACTTAATATTTTTCCATAGTAATATCATCTTAATCAGTGAACGCCCAAATAGGTGCCATCAGTGTCAAACAGCTGCTCGGCTATGGTTTTCCAGTAAGTTGTACAGATGGAAAATGGGCAGCTTTCAGTATTGCACACAGAGAAGACTACAGACTAACAGGCAATAGTGCTCTAATTTTTCTGCTCTGGGAACATCATATAGTGTAGCTTTAAGTTTCTTTGCCAATCTAGTACAGGGATTTCGTTCATTTGTTTTAACAGTAATAGTAGAGAAATATATTCAATCTTGGGATGCCTGATGCAAAAGTCTTATAATGTGATAAGTTTTGATGATAATTTGAAGTACCACAAGTTATGGAAAATCGTGTCTTTGTGCTTATCTGCTTTGGTTACACTTACCAAATGACTTTCTGGGACTAAAATATTATCATGAGGTCACCCCAAAGGTTTTGATAATGTTAAGCTACACTGATTTTAAAAAGCGCAGATTGCATGCTTTAACATGGAACAAAGTGTTTCAAAGGATGATTTTATGTCAACATTATAAGCACAATCATTTCCATGAGCTGAAAACGGTATAAACACAGATACCCAAATAGGAACAAGTATGATAAAGGTAAAAGCAAGATCTATGAAATTGTATTATATTCCAAAATATAGAAATGAGAATGGGAAAGAGTTAGAAAAACCTCTCAAAGCACAGCTACGAAAGAACTGAAGCAACTGTCAGCAAAATTGACCACCCCTTTCTGATCTTGACTCTGAATGAAAATATGATAGGTGTATAAAGACTCATCTCAAGGACCTTACTCAACCACAGGAAAAAAAAATGGAACATAAGGCTTCTGTCATCATTGTGCACATGAGGATATTAAGTAGTGTAATCATCTTAACCTAGCTGAAGAAATCATAGGCATGTCAGCCAGACAAATGCCCAATTAATTAAACATGAGATGGTGCACAGGGTTGTAGCATAAATCAGCCAAATGATAGATATAACTACTTTCTAGATGTCTGTGATTATTAACTACAAAGATCAGTGAAAAAGAAGGACATGGACAAATCTCACAGAGCCCTTTCCCTGGACTCTAAGCCTTCCTGATCTCACAAACCTTTAGAGCCAAGGCCACAACTAAATAGAAACCTCATTTTCCCCTTCTTTATTCCCAAGACTTCAGTGGATGACAAAGATAATCAAGATGACCAAGTGAGAGTTCTAAGACCACTTTTGTCCACCTGCTTTGTGAATCAGTAGACTGCAGATTCTCCAGAATATACATTGACTAACATAAATCATAAAGCTTCTTTTGAATAAATTGTAATTTACTGATGAAATGCACACCTCACTGTTTTACAGTGGATTGCTTTATGAAGTAGTCGTTTTCTTTGGATAGAAATTGCCCTTGAAAGCCTAATACCCACTGACGAAAAAGTAAATACAGCTAATGCTAGTATTCAGTTAGCAAATTCTTTCATTTTATTTCATTTACATCTTCTTACTATCTTGGGTTATCTGACAATAACCCAAAACTCACCATGAAATGTACCTCCAATTTTGAAAAATAAAACAGAGCCATTTCCTCCTTCATGTTCACATAAAATGAATGATGCCCAGTAGCAAGCAGCAGGCAAGCTTAATTGGAGACCCTGTATTCTAGTGTCACTGCACATACACACTTACATGAACATACATGCAATTATCAGTTTAATTTCCTCCCTGGTGAGTGGACTTGTTTGGTTTCATTGGCTTCAATGCATCTATCATTGCACTTTGTAGCAGTTAACAGTTTGTAAGCTTCCTTTTTCATTTCTACCACACCTCTTAAATTTTTCTTATTTCTTTTTTTTTACAATCACACTTTTTTCATTTTATTTTTATTATTAATTACAGTTCATTCCCTTTGTAGCCTACCTGTAGCTCCCTCACTCTTCCCCTCCCAATTCTATCTCTCCTTCTTCTCTTCCCATGCCCCTCCCCCAGTCCACTGATAGGAAAGGTCCTCCTACCTTTCATCTGATCCTAGTCTATCAGGTCTCCTCAGGTCTGGCTGCATTGTCTTCCTCTGTGGCCTGGCAAGGCTGCCCCCCCCCTCAGGGGGAGGTGATCAAAGAGCAGGCCAATCAGTTCATGTCTGAGACAGTCCCTGGTTCTCCTTACTAGGGAACCCACTTGGAGACTGAGCTGCCATGGGCTACATATGTGCAGGGGTTCTAGGTTATCTCCATGAATGGTTCTTGGTTGGAGTATCAGTCTCAGAGGAGACCCCTGGGCTCAGATTTTTTGGTTCTGTTGCTCTCCTTCTGGAGCTCCTGTCCCCTCCAGGTCTTTCAATCTCCCCCTTCTTCCATAAGATTCCCTGCACTCTGCCCAGCATTTGGCTATGAGTCTCAGCATCTGCTTTGATACTTTGCAAGGTAGAGCCTTTCAGAGGCCCTCTGTGGTAGGCTTCTACCATGTTCCCTGTTTTCCCCCTCTGCTGATGTCCATCCTCTTTGTCTTTCTGAATGAGGATTGAGCATCTTACCCAGAGTCCTTCTCCTCCTTGAGTAGCTTCTTTAGGTGTACAGATTTTAGTATGTTTATCCTATATTATATGTCTAATATCCACTTATAAGGGAGTATATAATCTGTGTTTCTTTCTGCTACTGGGATACCTCACTCAGGATGATCTTTTTTTTTTTTTAGTTCCCACCAATTGCCAGCAAATTTCATGATTTCCTTGTTTTTAATTGCTGAGTAATATTCCATTGTATAAATGTACCACAATTTCTGTATCTATTCCTCAACTGAGAGACATCTGGGTTGTTTTCAGATTCTGGCTATTACTAATAAAGCTGCTTCAAACATGGTTGAGCAAATGTCCTTGTTGTATACTTGAGTGTATTTTAGATATATGCCTAGGAGTGGTATGGCTGGATCTTGAGGTAACACTATTCCTAATTGTCTGAGAAAGTGCCAGATTGAGTTCCAGAGTGGTTGTACAAGTTTACATTCCCACCAGCAATGGAGGAGGGTTCCCCTTTCTCCCCTACCTCTCCAGCATGTGTTGTCACTTGAGTTTTTGATCTTAGTTAGTCTGATGGGTATAAGGTGAAGTCTCAGGGTCATTTTGACTTGCATTTCCCTGATGACTAAGGATGTTGAGCATTTCTTTAAGTGTTTCTCTGCCATTCGACATTCCTCTGTTGAAAATTCCGTTTAGCTCCATTTTTTAATTGGATTACTTGATTTGTTGTTATTTAACTTCTTGAGTTCTTTATATATTCTGGATATTAGCCATCTGTCAGATACAGGGTTGGTGAATATCTTTTCCTAATCTGTAGTCATAAAAATAGCATTCTTCTATATCTAACATGATGTTCACTGATCCTCAAATTCAAATATTCCATTATTATATTTATTAAAAATGATTTGCAATCCCTCCCCCATTTCTTCACAGCAAACCTAGATTTCACTCTACATGTCTTGCTTTTTTAGGTTGCATTGGCTGGTAATCAATTGAATATCAGAATTAACTCTTTTATCTGTTGGAGTGTTTAATTTCAAAATAAAGTGACCATCTCATCTCTTCTGAGTAAGATGGCTTGAAGCCTATTTTGTCATGTAGTAGAACATCAGTGCTTGCCAGTTCCTCATTCCATTTGCTTGGGATAACTTTTACTCTCCTTTTACCCCAAAGTTGTGTCTTTAATAGTTATGTGCAATTCTTGGATTCAAAAAAGATATGGACCCTGTTTTTCATTTAAATCTGTTACTTTCTGTCATTTCATAGGTAACCAACACAGTTACAAATGCATACAGATGAGCTGTATAAACCAAAGCCATTCAAAAATAATTCAAAATTCATACTCTTAAAAAGGGACTCCTTGGTTATGGGTCTCAGCATCTGCTTTGATACCCTGCTAGGTAGAGTCTTTCAGGTGCCTTCTGTGGTTGGCTACTGTCCTGTTACTTGTTTTTTCCTACTTCCAATGTCCATCCCCTTCCTCTTTCTAGATGAGGATTGATCATCTTACCCCAGGTCCTCTTTCTTGTTTATCTTCTTTGTTGTACATATTTTAGTATGTTTATCCTATCTTATACATCTAGTACCCACTTATAAGTGAGTATATACCATGTGTCTCTTTCTGCTCCTGGAATATATCACTCAGGATGATTTTTCCTAGATCCCACCAATTGCCTGCAAATTTCATGATTTCCTTGTTTTTAATTGCTGAGTAGTATTCCATTGTGTAAAAGTACCACAATTTTGTAGGGAATCATGTGAAGGAAGGAGGAATTAGTACAACCTACAGGGAGCCCCACAAGGTCCAAATATGTCTGGACACAGGAGTCTTCTCTGGGACTGTTTATCCAACCAAGGACCATACATGGATATAACCTAGAACCCCTGCTCAGACATAGCCCATGGTAGCTCAGAATCCAAGTGGGTTCCCTAGTGAGGGGGACAGGAATTGTTTCTGACATGAACTCAATGTCTGGCTCATTGAGCTTCCCCTCCATCCAAGGGAGGAGCAGCCTTGCTAGGCCACAGATAAGGACATTGCAACCATCCTGAAGATATCTGATAAGCTAGGGCCAGATGGAAGGAGAGGAGGACACCCCTCTCAGTGGACTTGGAAGGGGGCAGGGAGGAGATGAGAGAGGGAGGGGAGGATTGGGAGGGAAAGAAGGAAAGGGCTACAGCTGGGATACAAGTGAATGTATAAAATTATTTAAAAATAAAAAAAATATTTTTAAAAAAGTGACTCTTTGAACATACATATTGGTGGAACGCCCTTAGTAACACGTTCATACGGTGAGAAAGTAGAGATGGCCTGGGCCAGAACTACAGTTAACCACTGCAATGGGTTCTGGGATCAGAGATCGAAAAGGTCTTCTCATCAAAACTTAACACTCTAAAAAAAAAAAAAAGCTCCACAAAAATGTTTTATTCATCACTTTGAATGGTTATTTGCAAGGTCTATAAAATACTGTGCTTGACTTTTTTTCTATTGACATAAGATATCTGTCTTAGCTGTATGTGCTCCTTAAAAAGGAGCTTCAAGTTGCCTAAGGCCAAATTTTGTTCCATTTGCTATCAATGATGTGATAGGCCATGCTCTTTGCACAGAAAGCTATTTCAGAATGTGTTGGAGGGTACTTTTTCTTCATCAATAACTTCTATTAATACCTTTTGTTCTGTGAGGATGAAAAATGTAAGGTCTGTAAATTATGTATAAAGGACATATTTCCAT
This sequence comes from Psammomys obesus, assembly GCF_907164565.1. NCBI lineage: Eukaryota > Metazoa > Chordata > Mammalia > Rodentia > Muridae > Psammomys > Psammomys obesus. The sequence continues at coordinate 7,031,938 of NW_026592118.1, read as the reverse complement.
GTTCTCCTTCTCAATCTCTGAGTTAAAGCTTATGTCAAATAGCAGTAATGTCTTGGTTTATACTGACATTTTCTCAGGAGGAATCTCGCTTTTTGTGAGAGATATGTAGAGGGTACAAATGTTAACTACTATTTTCCAGAGTGAGTCACATGTGGTTAAGTACTAATAAAACTGATACTAGATACAGTCCACCCCAACACTCCCACAGCAAACATACATGCTGACTGCAATTGTACGCAGCTCAGGAGATCTGAAAACCCATGCTACAGGGTGGTTACAGGAGCGCTGAACTGAGGTCAGAAGCAGAGTGAATCTGTGTTGCTATTTGAGCAGTTCACCATTCAGAACAGCTTCACAACCCAGCCTGCCTCACAATATGGATGAGAACACAAAGGCTTCCTTCATGTCCAAGGCCTCCATAAGCACCAAGTCACTCTTCCACAACAGCAAGTGGGAAGACAAGTCTGGAAACAGGTCCTGAAGAACACGAGATATAATACTACCTTGGACATTCAAAAAAAAAAAAAATCAGTTTTTTTTTTCCAAATAGCATAATTCACTATCTTAACTAAATAATTTTAACCAAGTATTTTTTTCTATTAAAAAAGAAAGAAAAAATAATACAAAGCCTAGAAAACACTGACTTCTCAATTTTTTTTTCAAATATCATACACATGTTTTCATTTAGTGGTTCAAAATTAACTCTCCAAAGTACCAACACTATTCAGATGCTTAAGAGTGCTTCTGCATCACTTACAGACATACCTTTCACATTTAGAACTTTCTACACTAAGCTGGAAATGTTTCCAAAGTCTAAATACACACTTCCACTGATTATTCCATAAAGAACATGTGGGAGGAACTATTTGCTCAATAGATCCTTCTTCAGCAATTCAGAGACTTAATCATCATTTCCAAAGCAAATTCTCAAAAATCAAATAAATCGCAAAACTACAAATATAATTGAGTCTCCATGAAGGAGTTCCAATTGTCTGCCAAAACAGTCCTGAAATCCTTAATCCCTTGTCCATAAAAAACTGGACCAAGTATTGACGTTTTCCACCAAGTGAGCCACAGAGCCACAAGTGTTTCTCATTTACCCTACCCCTGGGGCATACAGCTCAAATAAAAAATTTCCTGAATACCCCAAATTTCAGATGCAATTTGGAATGCAAGTGATTCATAATGTAATAAAGGAAACATCATGCTCTTGTCTTACCCACTCAGAGTTTCAGGAATGCAACTCTCAGGAGAGCACCCTTACCAATTAGAAGGCTGGCTTTGTTGTCAGGCATGAGACCCAACTATCATACTCTTTGCCCCTTACTCAAATGTGATTCTGAAGCCTCAGCAATCTGTTCCTCCAGCTACTGTTCACGGGAGAAAGCTATTACCTCAAGAGAGCCAATAACGTTCCTATTGTTTACCACGAAAAACCCAAAGTAATGGTGCATCCATTCCCATTAAGAAAGGACCTGACAGTAGCCTCTGTTTTAGATCCAAATTAAATCAAGAGTGAATTTCACAGAAGCTCTTGTCATCTTCTAATCCTGCCCTTAACTAATTCCCTTCTTAAGTCATTAGTTACGTCCTGAGGGACCACAACTGCCAGTGGTTTTCTTTCACAGACTCCATTTCCCTCTCAAGGCAAAGAATACAGTTGACATAGGGGAATTAAAGTGGTCAGTTGACATATCATGAGAGTGATATCTGTGCCTTGGGAAGGGCACATATGAATCATAACAAAATCAAGATATGCAGTGTCCACAATGTGTTAAAAACACAAGACACAGTAGAGTAGCATGTGGATGGGAAAGGATCAATATCAACACAACAACTCTTCCCATTAACTAAATGGAGGCTAAAGCAAAATGCACAGACAGGACACTCTTCAGTAAGAATTGTGGACGGGGTCTGAGGCCCAGTGCAAAGCTCAAAACAAACACCCTGAAAGTTGGAGGGAAATTACTGATTCTCACAAATAATAGTGTGTGGTGTGTGTGTTTACTGTGTGTATCTTCAGCGCGGTAAGGAGAAATAGGTGCTTAAAATAAATTCCCTAGTAATTCTGATAACAGTAACATTTACACAGAAACAAAGTGAACATGGCAATTGAATTCATAACTACAGATGCCATGAGACTACTTTGATCAGGAATATGAAAAAAGATAAATAGAAAAAAATTAACTGTTGCCTACACATAAATGAAAAATGAATCCATTATAATTGTGTTTAGATCCTTGTATCAAGGATAATCCAAAATACAGTTTGACAATATCTCCTGTCAAAAATTCCGTATTCTGTTATACCTTAGCTGTTTTAGAAGAGCCAGGACTGTGTTATCCACACACAGAAATACATTGATTTCTCATCCTTGTATTAAAAGAGAAATTGCTTAGCTGAGGACAGAAAACTGAATACTGAAAAACTGTATTTTTTGTTGGATTAAAGTTAATGCTGTGGACTTTCCCTCACTATATCTGTTTTAGAATTAAGTGTAATCACTATACTAGTCAATAAATTTCTACATTAAGGTTTTTGTAAGCAACTGTCACATATTGATGAGGAATAGTACAGTATAGAGTTTACTCCTGTGCTTTTCCTTGCCTTCTTGTTTCTGTGAGCCATGAAGTCTTCTTCTGCAGTTGAGAGTCTAGATGGGAAGCTTTACATGGGATAACTCAGTTTTCCATCTGATTGGCCTTTTTTGTATAGGACCATTCTAAACCTGCCTCTTTTCCTTTTGCCTTTGTTTCCATTGAGCAACTGCTAGGTTCAACTCATATACAGGAAGCTAATGGTATATGTGGCGGTATACTAGGATACAATGAAAGAGTTTAGTAAAACATGCTTCCTACCTGTGGCTATCAATTTTACTTAACTGGGCATATAGTGATGGACAGCTGGCTAAACCCTATGTGTGTGCATGTATGAAAATGGTTTTAAATGAGAGTAACATTTAAATCAGTGGCCTTGACTGAGAAATACTGACTACATTATGGGAGTGGACCTCATTCAGTCAGTTGAAAGTCTAACACAAAGCTGCCTGTCTCCCCCAGATTGTTCATCGTAAGAGAATCACTATCTCCTCAGCTTGTTCAGAGCAGATTTCCTGGCTCAACAGGAGCTTTTGGTCCTTGGATTCAAATTGAGACATTAGCTCTGCAGATTTTGGACTTGCCAGGATCCATTACTGTATGAGCCAAATGTTTATAATAGATCTGCATAGAAACATGCTTAAACGTATCCCACTGGATCTGTTTATCTAAAGAAATCTCAACAGCACATGATCCCCCACAAGGCTCAGTCTGACTGAGGGGGAACAAACTGTCTCCAGGAGGCCTTTCTCAAAGAAGAAGCCACAGCAGACTACGATGATCCGAAGCAACTAGCAAACCAAACTGCTATCAGGAAACACACACCGAGGAAAATCAAAGTATTGAAGGCAAGCTCTGCCAAGCGCAGTATCAGACCATGTAATTCATTCCCCCAAGACTTCCAATAAAGCCGGCAATCTGGCTTTAGCTGACAGTTCAGTTGCCTTTTCCTACATATGCTGACTAGATGCTTTCTTTGCTTTTATGAGTTAGGTACTGTTATTTGAAGCTGATCAGAGGGAAAAACTGAAGACATGAAGTAAAGTTATAAATTAATTCATTACTCTCATGGTGCGTTGTACAAATATGAAGCCAACAGGCTCACTTGAATGGCAGCCAGGTTCTTCTGCTCCTGAGACGGTGCCTCGTGAACAAAGCGAAGCCAGTTGGAGTGTCTCGGGTTGGTAGCATCCAAAATATACAGAACTTCTCCCTTGCTCCCACGGACCTAAAATGAAAAACAAAAAGACTCCAGTTTCCACAGACATCCATATTAATCATGCTAAATTTACCAAGGGTAAAATATTACGTATTTTTCAGAAGCATGCACCTTTTTAGTTAATAAGCATTGATATATGTTAAATTAACAGCACTCACGGCTTGAACTTTATGTATAAAGAGAGTCCACTATTTAAGTTGGGAGATGTCTGCATGACTCACAACTATTCTCAAATTTCAAGACGTCTCATGTTTTCTGTGTCCTTTTTGGCAGGTGTATTTGAATATACATGTAATAATCACAGTCGTTTGGGCCATAATAACAACGCGACTCATCTCACAGAAGAGAACAGCACTGCCTCCCAGGCGACAGCAGTGCAGCCAGAGCAATTCTCGTCCATCTGCTTGGTGAATTATCTTTAGATGGGAGAACTGGCCAATCTAACCAGGAGGAAGTGACAGTTCACAGGAATGTGCTTTTCTACGGGATAAATAACATTTTGTCTTTTAAACATACTACCCATATATTTCTGGGTACAATATTTTGACATTATTTTATTTTATTTTGCCTCTAGTCATAAGCGATTGCTGGTCAACCATAACAGATATTTTAACAGGAAAAGGAGTAACAGGAAGGAAGGAAGGAAGGAAGGAAGGAAGGAAGGAAGGAAGGAAGGAAGGAAGGAAGGAAGGAAGGAAGGAAGAAAGGGGAAGATGGGGGATGAATCAGTCCATTTAACCCTCTTTTTTGTTAATGTATTCATTTATTCCTTTTACACCCGGATCAGAGCCGCCTCCCTCTTCTCTTCCCAAGATACCTGGAATCTAGTGCCTCCGAAACCCCTCCAATATTGGTTACTTGACCCTGGCCCACTTTAATAACAGGCTTTATTATCATCTTTATTATCACTTTAATATCATCTCCACCTGTGTTTTCATATCCACCAGAGGAGGGAAGGAGAGAGGCTCAGTGTTCAGAGATCTGTACTCAGCAGAGAACACAGGTTCAGTTCTCAGCACCCACACAGTGTTTCACAACCCTCTGTAATCTCAAGTTTTGGAGAGTCTGACATCCCCTCTGACTCCTTTGCACACTAATGATACACAGACATACAAGGAAGCAAAACAACTCACAAACCCAAAATAAAAATAAATATTTTAATCCAGCAGAAATATGAGGGAATGAATGGTTTTCACTCCAAACATGCAGCCCACATAACACAAATGTAAATTTTAGAAACACAGCTTTACAAACTTGAGGTAAGAAAAAAAAATCAAAGTCAACAAATCCAAGTGGTAAGCATTTTCATGGTACATTTGCACACTTACTCATTCAGCAAGCTAGTGGTGAGCCATAAACTGCCCGGGACTAAGAATGGTCCAGCGGACAGAGTAATAAGACTTTGACTGCACAACACTTCAGAGTAAACAAATATACAATGTGACGTCATGTCACCATGAACAGGAACAACTAAAAGTGATAAATAAAGCAGAATCAGAAAACTGAGTAACAGGAGAAAGACCAGGAAAGCATCATTGGTGAGTTTTTTAAAGTTCAAAAGGAGTTAAAGAAAGATTTCCAAACAGAGAGATCAGCAATCAAAAGCAGCCGAAAGCCTTTGAGTTGTAAAAATCTTGATGTCCACAAGGCACAATGAAAAGGCTGAAGAAGGTCCAATGGGCACAGGTGAGAAAGTGATGGACATTGAGATCAACTGGCAGATGACAAGTCACCCACAAACATACAAACATAGAAGCCACCCACACACTCACTATGAGGTATGTTCATTAAATTCCACCCAAAAATCTGTTACAAAGTCATCAGGTGAGTGCATGTCAAAAGGAGAAACTTCAAAATTCCAACATATATTAATGTACAGGAAAAAATTCAATTAGCTTTCCCTGATATCTGATATCTGCTGTTTCTCAAAGAGCTATTTTCTCAGAAACCAAGCAGTTTGCAATCATCTTTTTACAATTTCTCTAATGAGATTTGTAATGATCACTGGAGAACAGAAATTTAATCTTCAGTATTTTAGCTGATAAAAGAAAACCTGAGGACAGTTAAAGCCTCAAGTGTTTCTTCTATACTTAGGTGTAGAACTGTGAGAATTATAATTCTAATTAAATAACAAATTCGTATTAAAATTTCCCTGCCTTCCTGCTTCAAGACTCATTGACCCATGGAGAATAAAGATAGATAGATAAATAGATAGATAGATGGATAGATGGATAGATGATGGATGGATGGATGGATAGATGGATAGATGCACAGATGGACAGATAGATAGATGGATAGATGGATAGATGATGGATAGATGGATAGATGGATAGATGATGGATAGATGGATAGATGGATAGATGATGGATAGATGATGGATAGATGGATAGATAGATGGATAGATGGACAGATATATAGACGGATAGACAGTTACATATATATACGTATATATGTATATCTATTTGTATATGTATATATGTATATATTTGTGTATATATGTGTATATACATATACACAAATACATACATACATAACCACTAGAGGCCTTCTGTGGTAGGCTCCTGTCCTGTTCCCTGTTTTCTTCCTCTTCCGATGTCCATCCCGTTTGAATGAGGATTGATCATTTTACCTAGGGTCCTCCTTCTTCCTTTTCCTTAGGTGTACAGATTTTAGTATGTTTATCCTGTATTATACAGCTAATATCTGCTTATAAGTGAGTATATACCATGTGTGTCTTTCTGCTTCTGGGATACCTCACTCAGGATAATCTTTTCAAGTTCCCACCATTTGCCTGCAAATTTCATGATTTTCTTGTTTTTAATTGCTGAGTAGTATTCCATTGTGTAAATGTACCACATTTCTGTATCCATTCCACAGTTGATAGACATCTGGGTTGTTTCCAGATTCTGGCTATTACGAATAAAGCTGCTACAAACATGGTTGAGCAAATGTCCTTGTTGTGCTTGAGCATCTTTTGGATATATGCCTAGGAGAGGTATAGCTGGATCTTGAGGAAGCACTATTCCTAATTGTCTGAGAAAGCACCAGATTGATTCCCAAAGTGGTTATACAAGTTTACATTCCCACCAGCAGTGGAGGAGGGTTCCCTTTTCTCCACATCCTCTCCAGCAGGGTATTGAAGCAGATGCTGAGACTCATAGCCAAACTTTGGGCAGAATGCAGGCAATCTTATGAAAGAAAGGAGAGATATAAAGACAGGAGGGGACAAGAGCTCGGCAAGGAGAGCAACAGAAACAAGAAATATGGGCCCAGGGGTCTTTTCTGAGACTAATACTCCAACCAAGGACCATTCATGGAGATAACCTAGAACCCCTACACAGTCGTATCCCATGGTAGTTCAGTTTCCAAGTGGGTTTCCTAGTAAGGGGAACATAGACTGTCTCCAACATGAACTCAGTGGCTGGCTCTCTGATCACCTCCCCCTGAGGGGGGAGCAGCCTTACCAGGCCACAGAGCAAGATAATGCAGCCAGTCCTGCTGAGACCTATAGGCTAGGGTCAGATGGAAGGGGAGGAGGACCTCCCCTATCATTGGACTCAGGGAGGGGTATAGGAGAAGAAGATGGATGGAGGGCAGGATTGGGAGGGGTTGGCGAGGGGGCTACTGCTGGGATACAAAGTGAATAAATTGTAATTAATAAAAAATAAATGAAAACCACAACTATTGTTGAAATCCACATAACTATCAGTGAGTAAGAGAACATGTGTTTGTCAATGACATCATCTTCACTTGAGGGGAAGACCTATTCAAGGACTTTACCTGGGCCCCTTGGTGCTATATCCATTACTCAGTATTTTGTACCACAAATCAATAAGATGTGCTTGATAGTTGAACTCAGTGAAAGGATGGCAGCTAGACATTGACAAAGAGTCTCAGGCTTCCTGCAGTGAGCACATTTAAGGTGGATGTCTGTTCATTCTTCATGCATTCAGTTTTGCTCAGGCCCCTTGGCTTCAACTGCTTTCAGTCAGTGCACTGCTTAGTATTAACTGTCAACTTGACAGACTATATAATTATCTGGGAGACGACTGCTGGGCATGCCCGTCAAAGATTTTATGGATTACAGTAACTGAGGTGAGAAAGCCTCCACTGTGGGCAGCACCCTTCTCTGGGCTGGGATCCTGGACAGTGGAGTGGAGAGAGGGATCTGAGCAGAGCAGCATTTCGCCATCACACATGGGTGCCATGTGGCCTGCAACTTCTCCCCTGCCACAGTGGACTATAATCTGAACTCGGAACCCAACAAGAGCCCACCCTCCTCAAGCTGCTTCGTTAGTGCATTTTATCACGGCATTAGGACAAGAAACTAACATATTCAGTGTTAGTACCTTGCTTTCAGTTTTGGTTCACCAGATGTACACATTTTCCAGCTGACTGTTAACCTCACACAACAGTCCATCTTAAGAGAAATTCACAACTTAACATCACACTGAAATTCTTCTGAAATGTGTTATTTTTAATATAACATTGTTTTATTAAAAATAAATCATAAATTTTGTTTTGTCTTGTCTTGTTTTTGTTTTTAATTTTGTTTCGTGAGACAGGGTTTCTCAGTGTAGCCCTGGATGTCCTGGACTCGCTTTGTAGACCAGGCTGACCTCAAACTCACAGTGATCCACATGCCTCTGCCTCCCTGAGTGCTTGGGATCAAAGGTGTAAACCACCATGGTGAGCTATAATTTTTTTTTAATTAGTAACACTTTACACTTACTGTTGATTTATATTCTCATAAAAATTGTGGTGATAATTTCTTATACACTGTGCAAATCTTAATATTTAAAAACCTCTCTTTACTCATCCACATAGTCAGTGGCTATATTACTGCAATCATCTGCAGTCACAGAGTGTTAAGTGTCCCATCTTGGTTCTTTATTGAGCACTGTTCTGGCCTCCAGCCTCCAGCTCCTATAAAGTTGTCGCATCACCTATTCCCAAGACTACAACTTCCTGCCCTTCTCACAAGACACTTGCTCACAACCCTCTGAAGGAAACATCCTTGCTCTTTTCAGTATATGCCAATCAAGAAAACCACAGGCAGATAGCTACCATTAAAGTCACCATCTATCTATCTTAATTTCACCATGAACCCTGAGGTAATGCATTTAATATTTTTGATATCTAACAAAGAAGACTGAAAATTCTTAGTAATACTTCCTAACATCTCATGAGCTTTGTAGACAAAGCACAAAACTAGTTTCCCAAAGACCATCTCCTTTTCCTTGAATTTTGAAGGAATTGAAACAGCTTATTATTGTCCTACTTATGACAGAAAGTCTTCTACAAACTGGGAGTGCAGAATGAAGTCAACATTTTCATAGTAAAATCATCGCAGTTCAGAATTATGTCAATGTATACAGCTTTCCTACACTAGCAAAACAAAGAAGTTGCCTACAGCCAAAGGGAAACACCCTCTGTGAAGTAGAAGCCAAAATCGGCTGTTTCACATCTCTGTGCTTAGCACTTCAGTCAGTGACTGAACCCAGCAAGAATGTTCCTGTCTCCAGCCCGTGCTCAATGTCCAAGAGGAAGAAAAAAAAAGAGAGTGCATTCTTGCTACCACAGGAATGCACCTTTTTCAACATTCAAGACTAGTGAAACCAAAGAAAAGCCACAGCTGACTTCATCTTCCAATACAGCTCCTTTCAGAGGAAGACTCGGTTAGTGAAAAGTTTAGCATGTGAGCAGAAAATCAAGAATCAGGAGGGTAGGGTAAATCAGCTTCCCTTAAAGTTCACGTTTTTCCTTGTTAAATTAGGTCAGCACTAGACAAGGAATCCTCTTTATTTGGATGTTTACCATTAAAAGAAGGCTCTAAATCAATCTATTTATTTATCCTTAGGTCCTTCTGTCGGCTCAAATGCTGAAGTATTTCTGACTCACGACCTGCATATACACCAGCAAGACTCCAAAAGCAAAGCAAATCAGTCAACCCGACTAGCCTAGCCCTGAGGAGAGACTGAGTGTTACAGAGCACTGCTTACAAAAGACACGTCTTTCCAAAATGGTGGCTGAGTACCAAGACTGACAGCACGCATGTCTTTCATGCCTAAAACGTCATGCTTTGATTTAAATTTCAAGTACTTTTTCTGTGATTTTTTTAGCTGAAGGAAGCCATATGCCTTGCCTTTGGAGCTTAATTAGTCAACTGTCAAAATACTTTATGAGTGCTGAAAGGCAAGAGATTTTGGAGTAAAGTCTAACGTAACAATGTTATCAAATTTAAACAAAAAAAAAATCAGGAGGGTTATCACTAGCAAACTGATGGTGTCTACTTTCTAAGCACAGAGTGTGTTTCTCTTGGTGGTTTTTCATGTTTGGATGCTTACAAACACCAAGTGTCAGTACAGGAGTTAGGAGTTGAGGAAACAGAAGACGTGAGTTTATGCTGCCGCCTAGAACCCTTTAAGTGATCTTTATTCCATTGTCTCCTTTATAAAACAGTTGCAGATGGGTGTGGTGGCACCTCATGATAGCAGTGTGGGTACAGGAACAAGGCGCAGGTCTGGACTGCGTGAGTGGGAGGGGAGCAGGTAGAACTAGGGTACACGATTCTTAGATTCTATGGGCTGCATCATGCTCTTAGAATATGAACACATCTCTGCCAATCAAGTATTTCCCATACTAATTTTTATAATCATCCAGTAATCATAATTCTATGCTAAAATCCTAGAAAGGTTGTATCCCTTATTAGTTCAGAACATTCAATGTGCTTAACACTTGGAACCTAAAGATATGCCAGGAAAAGCTTTAGAAGAAATATTAGAACATAGCTTTTTTTTTTTTTTTTTTTTTTTTTTTTTACTTAATTAACATTTGAGTAACGTTAAGGAAATGTGAAACCTTGTTTAAGCTTATGAAGTATTTGGGGGCAATATGAAGTTGATATACACATGCACTGCATTCATGAAAAACATCCAGTACACATAGGTTCAGAGTGCACACAGGTCACGTGGTGGAGCAAGGAGAAACATAAACCCCCAAGCAGAGAGGACACTGTGAAGGGCCCCAAAGCCCACCCTCTGATTGCTTTCTGGACACTGAACCATGGCGAAGGGTGGCTGTATTCTTACTGCTGGTGATCCTCACAGCAGGAGGGCAGATGACAGCCTGACCCCACCTCACCTCTGCTCCTTAAATCTGGCAATACATTGTTCTGATATCACTGTAAAGAATCCCATGTAAAGAGCAACGAGTCCTCAGTCCCAGGGACACCTCCTAGGAAGTCCTCACACCTCTTATTGACCAAGACCAACCAACAAGACTTCCAATTGTTCCAACTAACAAGACTTTTAATTGCTAAAAGTAGAAAAGGAATTCCTTCTAAGGTGGTGTTACATTATAAAAAGGAACATAGACTAATTAAGAATTGCTTGTTTTCACCTCCATCTGTTCTTGGCAAGAAAAGTTCTTGGTTTGGAGGACTGTTCTAACACTGACCCAATATCATAATTGAGTTGTTTCGAGGTTGACTTAACATCTATCCTCAAATACGTTCTTTACATTCTTTTGTAGCTGTCTATCCCCTCATACAAATGTCTGCTTAAAAGATCAGCCTCTGACAGTCTCAGACACGAACTCAGTTGCCTGCTCCTTGATCACTTCTCCCTGGTGAGGTGTCCTAGCCAGCCCACAGAGGAAGAGGATCCAAGCAGTCCTGATGAGACCTGATAGGCTAGGGTCAGACAGTGGGAGAGGAGGACCTTCCCTATCTGTGGACTAGGGAAGAAGGATAGTGGAGGAAGAGGAAGGGAGGGTGAGACCAGGAGGAGATGAGGGAGGGGATGTATCCCCAGTTGTAACTGGGGATACAAAGCAAATAAATTGTAAATAATAATAATAAAGAAAAAAAGACCAGCCTCTGATGTATTCACAGACTGACTCACCCTCTCACCACAGCTCTCTCTACCTTCCTTCCACTCCATTTCCAGCAGAAACTCAGCCACAGTCTGTGAACAGATCAGAGGCTGTTCTTTTTTTTTTCTTTTAGTATTATTACTATTATTATCATTATTAACAATTTATTCGCTTTGCATCCAGCTATAGCCCCCTCCCTCATCTCCTCCTGGTCCCTCCCTCCCTCCCTCCCTCTTCCTCCCCTATCCCTCTTCCCTAGTCCACAGATAGGGGAAATCCTCCTCCCCTACTGTCTGACCCTAGCCTATCAGGTCCCATCACACAGCTAGCTCAAGCAAAGTAAGAGACTGCAGGAATGTGACAGATGCTCAAGAGTCAGATTTTGCAGTGATGGAAAACTCCTTTTTGTTTAACATTTGTTATTCTTAGTGGACATGTGCTTTGGATTTTATAGTCAAGTTCATTACATGAAAACTGAAACATGCCAGGAAAGAATCCTACTTTAAAGAACAAATAACAGTAACAACAACTAATAGTCCTGGAGTGTTTATCATGTGCCAAGCACACAGTAACACAATAGAAAAAATAAAATCTAGTCAGTTCTCAAAAACTGCTCTGTGAGAACGGGTCCTCTCAAAACTAAGGGACAAGTTGAATGAATACCTTGGGGAAAAACCTTCAAAGCTGTTTCTGGACCGGGCTTGAAGCATGCCCATTCGATTATGAAACCACTTTATTACAGTGCGTTACTCTGTGTACAACCTTGCCACCAGTTGCCAGCTACCGAGCAGAATTCTAAGAATAACTTTTTACAATGCCCACCAGTGTGTAACTGTCCCAGCATCCCAAAATTGCTAAAAGTGGAAAAGAGATTCCTTCTAAGGTGGTGTTACATTATAAAAAGGAACATAGACTACTTAAGGATGTGTTTGTTTTCTAAACTGTAGAATTCTCACTTCCTCATAAGGAGTAGAGCAGAAACATGAGACGACTTAAATACGGGAGTTTCTCCAGTGCTGAGACAGAAGGTCTCGAAGGTGCCTTGACAAACGTCACTAAGGGAACTAAGCATTGAAGCAAGTCTCTAGACAGTAGTTCTCACCCTTCCCAAAGCTGCAACCCGTTAACACGGTTCCTCTTGATGCGGTGACCCCCAGCCATGAAATAATTTTTCTTGCTACTTCATAACCACAATTTCGTTACTGTTATGAGCTGTAAAGTAAATATATGTGTTTTCCAATAGTCTTAGGCGACCCCTGTGAAACGGTTGCTCAACCCCCCAAAAGATGGCAACTCAGAGGTTGAGAACTGCTGGCCTGAGATAACCAAATGCAGCCATACTGAACAAGGTTGGAAGCAAACAGATGGTCAACAGCTCCATAAAGAACCCAGGCCTGGGGCTGGAGAGATGGCTCAGCAGAGAGAACTTGCTGTGCATGGACTCAGTTCCCAGCACCCACATGACAGCTCACAACTGTCCGCACCTCCAGTTCTAGAGGACTCAACAGCCTCTTCTGCATTCTAGCTTCTGCAGGCACTGGGCACTCACATGGTACACTCATTTACATGTAAGAATTCACACATACACGTGACTACATTTAAAAATAAATATTTTTTAAAAGAACCTAGGACTGCCAAGTCCTACATCTGGCCTGGCTTGGTGAGAGTTGCAAGCAGAGTTACACCTGGGCTTCTCCCCTTGAGAACCCTAAAATAATAATTTAAAAAAAGCTACTTTTTCAAGACACTGCAAATTCATGGGAATTTCGAAGGCAATAGTAGAAAATAAATATCTCACTCCTGGAACCAAGACTTCTGTTTGCTATCCTATATTATAACATCATTATTATCACAACATAAGCATACAATGATACTTTTTAACCAGAAAGACACTAGACTAGGTCACAGCTCTGGAATGGCTTATCCAGATGCTGTGTTAGAGCCTGTGGGGAGTCTGAAGGGTTCTAGCCCCACATTCATCCCAGCTACCAGCCGACCTCTCTTTCCCTGAAGCTGTTGCTTCTTTCATTTTACCTGAGATATATCAGATTGATCAGATAGATCAGATAGATCATTTTATCTGATCTCCAAATGTTAGTGTTTATATAACAATAGTGTAAATGCCTTTGAAAACAATACAAGCAAGGGTTAATGTAAGGAAATTACCCTTCTAGTAAGGAAGGAAGGGTGGGGAAGAAGAGAGAACTGATATGAATTCATTGTACACTTTAATTCTATCTCTTCAGGTACACTCAATTCCTCCAATTTTGAAAATAACTAAGTCACATTCTATACTTCCCATCTTTTTAGCTGACTCCAAATACTAAGTGCTTAAGTGGTTGGGTTTTCCCTACTTGCCACAAAGCTGTCTAAGGGCTTCCACAAATGTGTCTAGTAATGTCAACAACTCAGCAGTAAAGAAACTACTGACTGCAAATGTTTTCTACAGCTTTTCACCTTGACATTTAATAAACACTTAAAAATGTAGATGTACATCACAATAAAGAGAAACCAGGAAACTCCTGGTGCTCAAAGGGTATTATGTGAATTTAGTTTGGAGCTTAAAGTATACTTTTGAATCTAAGGCTTTCCATAAGAGAATGGTTTTCACTTTGCAACTAGCTACCCTTTAACATAAGTCACCTAAAATTGCACAGCAAAAACACTTTCTTTGTCCAGAGTGATCTCACTTCACAGGAGAAAAAGCTTCCCTGGGCATGCGCGCGCACGCACACACACACACACACACACACACACACACACACACACACAAACCATAATGTAGAAAAGGTCATCCTGAGTGAGGTAACCCAGACCCAGAAAGACAAACATGGAATGTACTCACTAATAAGTGGATATTAGTCATGAAGAAGCTAAATAACTTGGAGGGCCCAATCAGGGAAGCTTGACTCTCACTGAGAAGAGAGGAAATAGATTAGACATCTGGGGTGGATGGAAGGCTGGGACTGGGTGGGGGCCATGCTGGGGTGGAAAAGTAGGGCTTGAGTATTAAGACAGAGAACTGCAATTGGGGGTGGGGAATGAAGCATCTCAAGGATAAGCTAGAAACCTAGGACAATAGAAACTCCTAGAAACCTACAATGGTGGCCCAGGCTGACTCCCAGCATTGGGGATATGGCACTTGAACCAGCCATCACCTCTAATTAGGGAAGACTTCCAATGGAGAGATAGGGACACCAACTGAGCCACAAAACCCTAGACCCACAAATTGTTCTGCCTACAACATGTGCAAGGTTAAAGATGGAGAAGAATTTGAGGGTAGGGTCAACCAATGACTGGCCCAGCTTGAAACTCATGAGAGAGAGAGCACACCCCTGACACTGTTACTGATATTTTGCTATATTTGCAGACAGAAGCCTAGCATAAATGTCAGAGAGGCTTCACTCAGCAATATCTGCTGTCTGACCCACTTACAGGCACTCTTATTAGAGTTTCCTGCAGAAATGGCTACAGATCTTGAGCTTTTGCATCTGCACAACTGAAGATGTTCCTCTAGAACACTGGAATTTCTTAAAGCTGATGTTTTCAAAGCTGGATTTTAGAGTGATCTTTAGAAAGGTCATATAATACATAACTACGCTTGCATAACACTTGCTCTTTGGAGTTAATTAATTCCAGAAGAGGGTCTATGGACCTAGGCCGCTGAAACAAGTAACTGGACAAGCCAGTAGAGTTGTTCTACTTCAGCGAGATGAGATGAACACCTTTGAGTGAAACGCTGTGCTCTGCACTGCTACGGAGGTTAAAGAAAACCATGTTTGCCTGCCTGGGAACAAAGAGGCATGATGTGCTGAGTCTGCAGAAGGCAGCATGGGATGCAGGAACCACAGGGCTGCTGGGCAACACAGTTTCCAAGGCTTTCTTCAGGGTAACTATTTCCTCCCACACCTCTGGTCCCCGAGTGTGGAGCCCATAGGTAAAAACAGAGGATGTGGTGCTGAGATCCGCAGTTTCTTCTACACTTAGGGATGCATTCCTTTTCAGCTCACCTGCAATAATCAAATTAGCATACAAACTAGAGACAATTTGGGAGAGCCAAGCAAATGGGAAAAAAGTACAGGGAAGCCATAGCCCTTCCCTGGACTTTGAGCCTGCTAAAAATAAAAAAAAAATCCAACTCTTAGACAACTACAAACAAAAGAACATGCATGAATTCCAATCTCTAGGGTTTGACAGATGGGAAGATATCTTTAAAACTGTCGCTCATTAAATCAAAAGTTAAAAAACGGCAAATACATATATCAAAATATTAATAATCTAAGCTTCTCTAAAAATTCCTCAGAGAACAAAAGCAATTCAGAACAGTCATTTATCACACAGTGAAGACATTACAAGCAAAGTCATTAAATGAAATTTATTCAAGTTCATGAACATTAATCTTCTTTATCAACAAAGCAAACAAAGATTCTCAGGTAATGTCAAGCAAACGCTGAGCCCTCCCTGGCAAGCTTCTACTGTGCGTTGAAGTTTTATATGTGTGCTATTGTTCTGAGTTGCAGAAAATAATATTACTAACTTCATGAAAAACTGTTTGGACCAACTTTTTTTTAAAAAATTCTTTAATGTGCATTCATGTTTTGCCTCACACCCTCTGTGTGAGGGTGTCAAACCACGTGGATTTGGAGTTACAGGCAGTTATGAGCTTCTATGTGGATGATGGGAACTGAACTCAGGTCCTCTGGAAGAGCAGCTAGTGTTCTTACCATCTGAGCCATCTCTCCAGCCCCTAGAGCCACTTTTTAATGCAACACAAAGATCAGAACTATAGTTTACAACCTCACAGGCCAAAAGTAAGCAAGCTCACAACAACTCACATGAAGAAAATCAGCACTGCTTTCAAGGAGACATCCTGCCTACAATTCTTGTTTAATTTACTACCCAGCAAAATGGCAAAGAGCCTTGATGGACACAAAAATGCAAAGTAACCAAAACACAAACAGCACCTGTGCTGTTCTAATACTAACCAACCAACAATGGTCAACACCAAGGGACTAAAACAAGCATGGAAAGAGAAATACTAAGACAGAAAAAGTGTAGAAACCAATAAGGGTTGCTCAAACCTCGTCCAAGCATAAAGACTGATACTAATTACAGCCTGCCACAGCTGTGGGTGTGAGCAATCCAAAAGAAAGCACACAGGTTAAAAAGAATAATGGAAAAAGACGAAAGATGGGAAAGCCTGCGTGAGGAGAGGAAGTTGGAAGAGGAGAAGCTTCAAAAATAGATAATGGGAAGACACAGGGAGAGAAAGAAATGAAATAAGAGGGGTAAAGCAGGAGAAAGTGAGAAGAGAAAGGGTAGCCTGCCTCTTGGCTTGTTTCCCATGAACATTCCAACCACAACCAGGGCCCTAACGGAAATAAATGCATACAGAGTGCTCTTCTGTAAGCCCCAAATCACTACACAGCTACAAGACTACAATAAGATACAAATTTTCCTTTCATTCAATAAATATTGGTTGTTTGCACAAAGAAATCAAAGACCAACAATAAGGCATTGGCGCTGTGAAGGTGCTCTCAGAGCTCGTGAAAAAAGGTAAGGGCAGATACCATGGGCACTGAAAAAGGTAAGGGCAGATACCAT
>NW_026592118.1:6993216-7014633 GCF_907164565.1 Psammomys obesus | reverse complement strand
TGGGCACTGAAAAAGGTAAGGGCAGATACCATGGGCACTGAAAAAGGGGCCAGGAGTGAGGGGAGAGTGGGCAGTGAGAATGCCATAGGCCAAGCAGAGACAAAACCAACAGCACATAGGTGGGAATGTGTTGATGGAAAGCATCAACACATGTGTAGGAAGTTTTGAGGAACAAGAACAGAGAACACAGGGGCAGGAAATGCCAAGGAACTATGCTAGAGAACAGAGAAACAACAATGAACACCAGAAGGACAGGAAGTGCTGAGGAATAAAGAGAGACAGGAAGTGATGAGGAACAAAGAGAACAGGGGGACAGGAAGTGATGAGGAACAAAGAAAACAGAGGGACACAGCTTCCACATGTGCAACATAGAGAAAGAGTACCACCCACCTTTACATTAGTCACGAGAATCAAAGATTCTAGATTCTTCCTAGGGGGAGATTTATTCCATTTAACATCTGGTAGGTTATGACTCCATAAGCAAAGTCAGCTACTACAATGTGTTAGGCTGTTTGTGTGCAGAAATCATTTGTCTATTTTCTCAAACTTGTTTGAACATATGGTGGGGATGTCTATGGGGTTGCCTTGGCCACATTCTGCCTGGTAGAGGAGCATCCTTTTGGGCTGGAGCCTCTCAGTATCCCAGACTGCAAAGCGGCAGGTTCTGTGGGGGATGCTTCTCACTGACAAAAGGTTTTCCTTATGTTGATGAGAAACAAACTTCTCCCATTGCATTCAGAGCATTTTGCTTTGTTTTAGGTCTGCCTAACAGCTAAGTTTCAGCATCTCCCACATGACATCACAGTGGGTCACATGATTATAACTATTGTTGCTTCTGTTCTTTCTTCAAGTCTCCTCACTGAGTGACAGGTCAAAAGCTTCAGATCCTCTCCTTGTGTGGATGATGAAGCTGCAATGTCAGCTCTACCCATTTCTAAGTCTATAACTAACACTCCAACCAACAGGAGACTGATACATAGTGCTACAGCCTGGTTCTCTCCCATTCACAAATATTTTTTCTTCTTCTGTTGAACTCTGGGTTTTTGTTTTGGCTGTCAAATAATACCAGTAATGAAAATGTCCACACAAATCAAGTATATTTTGAATTCATTTGTATACAATCACTATCAAGTCTAATTATTCTCTATCCTAACTAAAACTTACCTATGCTAAATTTCAACATTTGCACTTGGTCTATTATGTTAATTATTAAAAACTCATGAAGAAAGCAAATGTGTTATAATCCATGGCGCCTATGAGGTGTCTCAGGAAATGAAGGCACCTGCTACCAAGCCTGATGACTTGAATTCAACCCCCGGAACTCTCATGGTGGGAAGAAGGGATCTATGGTTAGAAGCTGTCCTCTGAACTCCACACATGTACTGGGGCACATGTGTGCTTAAGCCACATGCATTCACACATGCACACAATTTAAAAATGTAGTAACATTGAAAATATGTACATTTATTCATTCCTCACATTCATTAAGATGTTGCAACTAAAACAAGAACAAACTAAACAGCAACGTCAATGAGGAAGTGAAGAAGGAGAACTTTAAACGTTGTTGATGGGTTAGAAAACAATAAAGGTCCCTTAGAAAAATCAAACATAAAACTATTGATCAGACGCTCAGAGGGATATCTACAGACACATATTCATACGCCTTCCACAACAGCCAAGAAGCAACTACGAAAGATAAATGGGTACCAAAGTGTGATAATACACTAAAAATAACATTTTATTTAGCCTTCAGTAGGAAGGAAATTCCACCCTTTGTTACAACATGCTGACCCATGAAACCATGGTTAGGGAAATAGGCTGATTATTAAAACAACAACAATAACAACAAAGAAATATTGTCCAATTTCACTTATTTGAGCTGTCCAGTCAAAGTCATACAACATGAAAATAGAATGGTAGTTAGTTATCAACAGATGGG
Organism: Psammomys obesus; assembly: GCF_907164565.1. Classification (NCBI taxonomy): domain Eukaryota; kingdom Metazoa; phylum Chordata; class Mammalia; order Rodentia; family Muridae; genus Psammomys; species Psammomys obesus. Next base: position 7,012,694 of record NW_026592118.1, on the reverse strand, counting down.
TACGGGGAAAATAAAAGATATTTAATGGTACATAGTGCTAGATTTGCAACATAAAAAGGTAAGGAGACATATTTCACAATAATGTAAACATACTGAACCGTATGCTGAGCATATAAGGCTGAGGTTTGGAGCCCTGAACGCTGAGTTGGATCTGCAGGGCCAAAAAAAGAAGAAAAGTCAGACAGATAATTGCTAAAACTGTACAATTACTGTAGTAAAATTTGGTCAGGCTTTGCAAAGTATGCATTTAATCTCAGCACTCAAGTGTCAGAGGTGAGTAGATCTCCGTGTGTTTGAGGACAGCCTGGCGTACAGGTGATTTCCAAGCCATCCAGAACTACATTTTGTGAGACCCTGTCTCAAAAACAAACAAACAAACAAACAAAAAGGGATGGGGGCGGAGCCAAGATGGCGACTAGCACACACAGTTTCCAAGCTGTGGAAGAGAAAAAGTTCTGAGTTGATGAGTGGAAGAACTTCTGAAGCCAGGGAAACAACGGAGAGACTTTCTAAACAACAGGGAACATCGCCGGAGGTGAAAACCTTGGTCTCGGGTCACCCAGGGACTTGTTTGGGGAAGGTGAGAAACGATCCTTTGATCTCTTGGCACTCCCCTCCCCCAGACCTCCCTCCTCCTCGGCACAGCGGACTCGCCTTTCTCAGCGCAGACCTAACTGCCTGGGGCCTGCAGCCACTGAGGCTGAGCCCCAAGTCCTTTATCGGCAAAGGCCAGCAGTACTGTGTCTCGGAGCCCCAGATTCACGAGCGGCAGCTGCACCATCGTCCCAGGGCCCGAGTCTGCTAGACGCCATACTAGCTCCGCAGGATCGCGATCACTGACGGTACGGCCCGCCCAATACCACAGTGACAGAGAATACGCTATATACTCACCAAAACCAGACAGAAACGCCATACAAGCTAGACACACCAGGCGCTGGGCCTCCGAAGCTTGGAGAGCACAGTGAAGAGACCCCAGGACTTCCCAGAAAGCATCTGGACTAGCAACCCAGTCTCCAGTTACAGCGGGACTTTCTAACCTGGCGGCGGAGCAGCACTGAGCTGGCAGGGCACATCAGCCCTCCAGTTTAAGACTAACCAGGGCCAAACCAGAGAACAGAAAGGCTGGTTACCCCGATTCCCACTGACGTGACCACCCTGAAATCTCCAGCTGCAGCAAGACCTCATAACCTGGCAGTGACAGCAGCACGGAACTGGCGGAGCACATCAAAGAAGCAGGGCCAAACCAGAGAGCAGACAGCCCAGATACGCCGATCTCTGCCAAGTGTCCTGCCTGTAAGTGAGTGCACCCTTGAGAATCTGCAGCTCCACTGATCCTGGCTTCTTCTAAAACAGAAGCCAGGCATCGAACCCCCTCCCACCCATATACCCACTTTGGGAAACAGAGGGGCACTTGGAACATTGAAGTTCCTGCTCTGTGGGTCTAATTGAGGAGTTAAGGCAGTTAATGCCAGAAATTGCGCTGCGATCATCACTAGCGCCTGCGACATATACATTGCAGAGCCCCTCCCACACACTCAAGGGTTCAACATTGGCCATCACTCTGTCCCTCGAGACACACGCCCACACCCACTTACACACACACACACACACATATACACACACACACGCACGCACGCTTGCATTTGCCTCTGTTTGCGCCTGCGTACTTTCCTCCCACAGGTACAGCTAGTCCTCAGCATACGCTAAGGACACGGGACCTCTCTCAACTTCCTGAAGAATTCTCCAGACTCGAGAGAGAGACAGTACCAGTCTGATCGGCTGAATCCAAAAACAAACAGGGAAGGTCTCAGATAAGCCAATGGCCAGGGGTAGGCGAAAGAACATTTCCAACATAAATCAGGACATCATGACTTCACCAGCAAACCCCAAAATCGATGGATATTCCAATTCATCAGAAGCACAGGAAAATGACCTTAAAGCCATGCTTGCTCAATTATTTGAGGCTCATAAGGAGGAAATGAACAAATCTTTCAAAGAGATGGCCAGTCAATTGGAGGTAAAGAAAGAAGAAATAGACAAAACCCTTAAAGAAACACAGGCAAACATAGCCAAACAAATAGAGGCACAAGTAGAGAAGAAATTAGTGGCATACAAAAAGGAAATGAACAAAGAAATAGAGTCCATCGTAGAGAGACAGGAATCCAAATTCAAACACATAAAAGAAATGGTGCAAGGCATGAAAACAGAATTAGAATCAATAAAGAAAACACAAAGTGAGAAAACTCTTGAGCTGGAGAACTTGGAGAAAAGATCAGGAACCACAAAAGTAAGCATCACCAACAGAATACAAGAGATGGAAGAGAGAATATCTGGAGCTGAAGACACACTTGCAGAAATTGATACTTCTTTCAAAGAAAAAGTAAAATCAGAAAAATTCCAATCACAAAATATCCAAGAAATCAAGGATGCTATGAAAAGACAAAAATCTAAGAATAATAGGAATTGATGAAAAAGAAGACTCCAGGCTCCAAGGTCCAGAAAATATTTTCAAAAAAATCATAGAAGAAAATTTTCCCAACTTAAAGAAAGAGATGTCCATAAATATACAAGAGGCCTACAGAACACCAAATAGACTAGACCAGAAAAGAAACACATCACGTCACATCATAGTCAAAACACTAAATCTACAGAACAAAGAAAAGATATTAAAAGCAGCAAGGGAAAAAGGCCAAGTAACATATGAAGGTAGACCTATCAGAATCACACCAGACTTCTCATCAGAAACTATGAAAGCCAGAAGGGCCTGGGCAAGCATCATGGAGACTCTAAGAGATCACAAATGTCAACCCAGACTACTATACCCTTCAAAGCTTTCAATCAACATAGATGGAGAAAACAAAATATTCCATGACAAAACTAAATTTACGCAATATCTATACAGCAAACCAACCCTACAGAAGATACTAGAAGGAAAACTCCAATCCAACGAAAACGAATTCACCCAAGAAAACAGGGCATACAGATAATGTCCCAACAAAAATGAAAAGAAAACAAGCAATGAAACAAGGTAAGATCATCGACTCCATTACACAAGGAACTAACATGCATTGGTCAATATTATCTATCAATATTAATGGACTCAACTCACCAATAAAAAGACACAGGCTAACAGAATGGTTACGGAAACAGGACCCAACATTCTGTTGCATCCAAGAAACACACCTATGCAACAAAGATAAACACTACCTCAGAGTAAAGGGCTGGAAAAATGTTTTTCAAGCAAATGGTTCCAGAAAACAAGCTGGAGTAGCCATCCTAATATCTAATAAAATAGACTTTCAACCCAAGTTAATCAAAAAAGATAAGGAGGGCCACTATATTCTCATCAAAGGAAAAATCCAACAAGAGGACATCACAATTTTGAATATCTATGCCCCAAATACAAGAGCACCTACATTCGTAAATGAAACAATATTAAAGCTTAAATCATACATTGATCCTAATACCTTAATAGTGGGAGACTTCAACACCCCACTCTCATCAAGGGACAGATCAACCAGACAGACACCAAATAGGGAAATGAAAGCACTCACAGAATCCCTAAATCAAATGGACCTAATAGATGTCTACAGATCTTTTCACCCAAACTCAAAAGAGTACACCTTCTTTTCAGCACCGCATGGAACCTTCTCCAAAATAGACCATATAGTTGGTCACAAAGCAAGCCTCAACAGATACAAAAGGATTGAAATAATCCCTTGTATACTATCTGACCACCATGGACTAAAGCTGGACATCAACAACAACAGAATCAACAAAAAGCCGACACGCACATGGAAACTGAACAACTTACTACTCAATGACAGCTGGGTCAAGGAAGAAATAAAGAAAGAAATTAAAGACTTTCTAGAATTCAATGAAAATGAAGGCACAACATACCCAAATTTATGGGACACATTGAAAGCAGTGCTCAGAGGAAAATTTATAGCACTAAGTGCCTACAAGAAGAAATCTGTAACATCACATACAAACAACTTAATGGCCCAACTGAAAAACCTAGAAAAAAAAGAAGCAGATACACCCAAGAGGAGCAGACGGCTGGAAATAATCAAACTAAGGGCAGAAATCAATCAATTAGAAACAAATAAAATTATCCAAAGAATCAATGAAACAAAAAGCTGGCTCTTTGAGAAAATCAACAAGATAGACAAACCCTTAGCCAAACTAACTAAAAAGCAGAGAGAAACCATACAAATCAGCAAAATCAGAAAGGAAAATGGGGACATAACTACAGACACTGGGAAATCCAAACGATTATTAGGTCATACTACAAAAGCCTATATGGCACAAAATTTGAAAATCTAAATGAAATGGATAACTTTCTTGACAGATTCCATCTACCAAAATTAAGTCAAGATCAGGTAGAAAGACTGAATAGTCCTATATCTCCCAAGGAAATTGAAGCAGTCATTAACAGTCTCCCCTCCAAAAAAAGCCCTGGACCAGATGGCTTCAGCGCAGAATTCTACAAGACCTTCAAAGAAGTACTAACACCAATTCTCCACAAACTATTCCATAAAATAGAAACAGAAGGAACACTACCAAACTCATTCTATGAAGCCACAGTCACTTTGATACCTAAACCACACAAAGATCCAACAAAAAAAGAGAACTTCAGACCTATCTCTCTTATGAACATTGATGCAAAAATACTCAATAAAATACTTGCAAACCGAATCCAAGAACACATCAAAGATATCATCCACCATGACCAAGTAGGCTTCATCCCAGGAATGCAAGGGTGGTTCAACATACGGAAATCCATCAATGTAATCCACCACATAAACAAAATGAAGGAGAAAAACCACATGATCATCTCCTTAGATGCTGAAAAAGCATTTGACAAAGTCCAGCACCCATTTATGTTTAAAGTCTTGGAGAGATCAGGGATACAAGGCACATACCTAAAGATAGTAAAGGCAATATACAGCAAGCCTATAGCCAACATCAAACTCAATGGAGAGAAACTTAAATCAATCCCACTGAAATCAGGGACAAGACAAGGCTGCCCACTCTCTCCATATCTCTTTAACATTGTACTTGAAGTCCTAGCCAGAGCAATAAGACAACTAAAGGAGATCAAGGGGATACAAATCGGAAAGGAAGAGGTCAAAGTGTCACTATTTGCAGATGATATGATAGTATACATGAGCGACCCCAAAGATTCAACCAGAGAACTTCTTCAGCTGATAAACACCTTCAGCAAAGTGGCAGGATACAAAATCAACTCAAAAAAAATCAGAGGCCCTCTTGTATACCAAAGACAAAAAGGCTGAGAAAGAAATTAGGGAAACAACACCCTTCACAATAGCCACTAACAACATAAAGTACCTTGGTGTGACTCTAACCAAGCAAGTGAAAGACCTATTTGAGAAAAACTTCAAGTCTTTGAAGAAAGAAATTGAAGAAGATCTCAGAAGATGGAAAGATCTCCCGTGCTCATGGATTGGTAGGATTAACATTGTGAAAATGGCCATCCTGCCAAAAGCAATCTACAGATTCAATGCAATTCCCATCAAAATACCAACTCAATTCTTTACAGACCTTGAAAAAAAGATTCTCAGCTTCATATGGAGAAACAAAAAACCCAGAATCTCCAAAACGATCCTGTACAACAACAGATCATCTGGAGGTATCTCCATTCCCGATCTCAAGCTGTACTACAGGGCAACAGTAATAAAAACTGCATGGTATTGGCATAGAAACAGAAAGGAGGATCAATGGAATCGCATAGAAGACCCAGAAATAAACCCACACACCTATGAATTCTCAATATTTGACAAAGAAGCCAAATCCATTCAATGGAAAAAAGACAGCATCTTCAACAAATGGTGCTGGACCAACTGGATGTCTACATGCAGAAAAATGAAAATAGATCCATATCTATCACCCTGCACAAAACTAAAGTCCAAGTGGATCAAGGACCTCAACATAAAACCAGATACTCTAAATCAGCTGGAAAAAAAAGTGGGAAACAGCCTAGAATTCATTGGCACAGGAGACAACTTCCTGAACAGAACACCAACAGCACAGGCTCTAAGAGCAACAATCAATAAATGGGACCTCATGAAACTGAAAAGCTTCTGTAAAGCAAAAGACACTGTCATCAAAACAAATAGACAGCCTACAGATTGGGAAAGAATCTTCACCAACCCTTTATCTGACAGAGGGCTAATATCAAGTATATATAAAGAACTAAAGAAGCAGAAAAGCAACAAACCAAGTAATCTACTTAAAAAATGGGGAACAGAGCTAAACAGAGAATTCTCGAAAGAGGAACGTCGAATGGCAGAGAAACACTTAAAGAAATGCTCAACCTCATTAGCCATTAGGGAAATGCAAATCAAAACGACCCTGAGATATCACCTTACACCCATCAGAATGGCCAAGATGAAAAACTCAAGTGATAGCACATGCTGGAGAGGTTGTGGAGAAAAGGGAACCCTCCTCCATTGCTGGTGGGAATGTAAACTGGTTCAACCACTCTGGAAGTCAATCTGGCGCTTTCTCAGACAACTAGGAGTAGTGCTACCTCAAGACCCAGCTATACCACTCCTAGGTATATACCCAAAATTTGCTCAAGTACACAACAAGGACATTTGTTCAACCATGTTCATAGCAGCTTTATTTGTAATAGCCAGAACTTGGAAACAACCCAGATGTCCATCAACGGAGGAATGGATACAGAAACTGTGGTATTTTTACACAATGGAATACTACTCAGCAATCAAAAAGGAAGAAATCATGAAATTTGCAGGCAAGTGGTGGGATCTAGAAAAGATCATTCTGAGTGAAGTATCCCAGAAGGAGAAAGACAAACTTGGTATATACTCGCTTATATAGACCTACAAGACATGATAAACATAATGAAATCTACACACCTAAAGAAGATAATCAAGAAAGTGGACACAGGCGAAGGTGATTAATCCTCATTTAGAAAGACAAATGGGATGTGCATTGAACTTATGACAGGAGTCTATCACAAAAGGCATCTGAAAGACTCTACCTAGCAGTGTTTCAAAGCAGACACTAAGACTCATAACCAAACCCTCGGCAGAGTGCAGGGAATCATATGAAAGAAGGGAAGTTAGTATGATATGGAAAGGATAGGAGCTCCACAAGGACCAAATATATCTGGGCACAGGGTCTTTTCTGAGACTGACACTCAACCAAGGACCATCTATGGATATAACCTAGAACTTCTGCTCGGATGTGGCCTGTGGTAGCTCAGTAACCAAGTAGTTTTCCAAAGTAAGGGGAACACGGACTATTTCTAATAGGATCTCAAGGGCAGGCTGTTTGACCCCCACCCCAGGGGAGGAGCAGTCTGTTAGGCCACAGAGGAGGACTTTGCAGCCAGCCCTGAAGATACCTGATAAAACAGGGTCAGATGAAAGGGGAGGAGGTCCTCCCCTATCAGGGGACTTGGAAAGGGGCAGGGAGGAGACCAGGGAGGGAGTGTGGGGTTGGGGAGGGAATGAGGGAGCGGGATACAGCTGGGACACAGAGTTAACAAAATGTAACTAAAAAGAAAAATAAAAAAAAAAAACAAACAAACAAAAAGGTAAATTCGCAAGTTCTAAATCAATGAGAAAACAGGTCCATCGACAACCCAATCTAAGTCATAGATAATTAAGCCAAAGGTGTAGTCAATTTTCATGGTCCTTGTCAAAAATGAACAGGGAGAGCAAAACGGGGCTTATCTTCTAATATTTCATTAGCTTTATTCTATTTGTGAGTGCTTGGCTTATTTGTGTGTGCACATGCTTAGAGCCACAGAAGGTCACAGAGGAAACTGGAGCCCCTGGAACTAGAATCGTGGGTGGTTACTGAAATGATCCATGTATGTTCAGGACTCCCAAGACCATGTTCTCAGCACAAAGGATATTCATTTGCCCCAGAGGGACAAAGGGCAGAGAAAAAAAGACAAAGACACAAAAGAAAGTATGGAGGATAGAGGGAAGGAAACAAGAAAGAGGGGTAAGGGTATTTGTCCCAGAGTAGAGACAAAGGACTGCCTCTGGATAGAGAGTACAGATTTGGCCCATAGGCAAATGGGGGTTTATAAAGGTAAAAGGAGAAACACCATGTTAGGATAAGGGTTTTAGTTTTAGTTGGGCATGTTAATTAGGTGTGCCCAAATGGGCTTTTGAGTACTGGACTTCAACACTTTGATAGCTAGCTGGACCTAGGTAATCAGCCTCAAGAGGAAAAAGTGGCCATATAAGAAAAAAGACCTTGGTGGTTAACTTTAGAAATGTAATCTAAAAGTTTTTAGCAAAGCAGAGGGGGAAAAGCCTGCTAGAGCTATGTTTTCAAATGGCTAGAGTTCCTTCCATTATGAATTGCCACGTGGGTGCTAGGAATCAAATCCAGTCCTCTACAAGAGCAACGAGTGCTCTTAACCTCTGAGAGATGTCTCCAAGCCTTGTCTTTTAATTAAAATCCAGTAGCAGCCATCAGTCCTTATAAGTTGCTGTAACTCAGCCCACATTCTCCACCCTGCAAAAGGTTATCAGGATACCCACAGTCAAATGCTCCACTCAGACCAAAAGCTGTTAAATCTACAGGACGGCACTGAGTTCGTATCACATGAAATCACATTTGGCCTAAGTCAAATTCTGTACATCCTGAAGGCATCTAGTGCTTGCCAGTGCCCTGAGCCCTTTCTGATACCAGGCTGCAGCTTCACTCAAACACCATGGCCAAAACCTAACAGTTTTGGAAATCTGCTTTTCACCAGCGAGCTATTTCATGTGCTTAATTTGTCCTGATTCTTCAGAAAAATAACAATAATTTTTAGAGAAGATATTTTGGTTAATTTTTTCAGTATCAAAATATATAATTTTCTGACACTAGAGATAAGAACTACTTTTAATAGGTGCTTTTTAATTAGCTTCTCTGGCATGTTGGACTACACTTTTAAAATGTTTATCCATTTCTATTGTTGGACTACACTTTTTAAATGTTTATTCATTTCTATTGTTGGACTACACTTTTAAAATGTTTATCCATTTCTATTGTTATATCTATTAATAATGAACTAATAATAATAGTTCAAATAATCAAAATCAGCACTAAAAAATACAAGACTAAAACATTTCCATTATTAAAATAGAAAACTGGCTTGTAAAATAGGTTAAGGGCTGTAGTAGAGCACAGCCAGTGGGTATAGGAAGAAAGCAAGTTAAATGTTTTCTCTGCCTTTACATATTATATTAAATATGCAAAATGTGAAATGAGATCTTAGCTTTAGAATGACATGATAAGATTCTTAAAAGCTAACAAAACACATCCACTTACCTACAGGTGACTAATAAAAAGAACAAAAGATTATTTTAAATGAAAACAAGTCAGTTGAATCAAAGCCTATAAAACAAATATTAATATCGGTAGCACAGATATTAATACTGTCCTGAGAACACTCTCACTAAGGTATAAAGAGAGGCTTGGAGGGCTGAGATTCTGTCTCTTACCAGTGCTGACACTGTAGGTAGACAGGAAGCTGGCCACTGCTTGCAGGCTATTGCCTATGTCTTTTGGAAGCATCTAGGCCTTTAGCCTGGGCCTAAGACCACAGCTACTTTTTGCTGAAGCAATTTTCAGGGGTAGGCAGATGGGAGTTTCAGGGGTAGGCAGAAGGGAGGGGGAGGATGCTCCCATTCTAAGTGAGGCCCATGAGGCAGGGCCCTCCATCGGGCTGGAAACAAGTTTCTTCCTCTGCCAGGCAACAGATGGACATCATTTGCTTCCTGTAGAAATGTTGAGAGGGACCAAATAAATCCTCTCTGATGGCTAGGACATGTGAAGAAGGTTCCTGGCTGAAGATGGCTAATATTCTAAGGCATGTGATCAATCTTACCCATTTACTTATTAGGTATACCAAAGTGGTATACTCAGCCCACCCTGGGAAGGAAAAACCTAGACCATGTAAGTACAGTTTACTTAAAAACAGAATTCATTTCCACTTGTCAGCCAGCTCCAATTGAGTGGTCATATTTCCCTGGAGCACTGCTGAGGAGGAGGCTGAGCCCAAAAAGGGTCAAGTGGTCCTTCAGGGTCTGAACTAATAGCTGTTGAGCTGAGGTGTATGGCACATCAAATATCTCAAAAGGACAATCCTGAAGCCACCATCTGACTTGTCTCCAAGAAACAGAGCTCAGGAACACTGACTGGCTTTTGAGGAGCAGGACACTTTAGGATGGGAGTTAATGAAATTCTCAAGTCAGTGTTCATGAGAAAAATGGTGAACAAAAAGATCAAGCCAACATTATAATGCAAAAGAAATGATGAAGATATATCTGTTCTAGGGGCAGGGAAAATGTGTGATATGGAAAGGCAATACACTTTATAAAATAGTCGGTAAAAGCACAGACAAGGTGCAAGCCATAAATAAGTGAGCAGCCACTTCCAGGAGAAAAGTGACACTTGGTGTTTTGGGTAAAAACAGCTGACTTCTCTTGGTGGCTCTTTTACTTCTGTTGGTTCACCTTGTCCAACTTGGATGTGATGGTTTTTGTTTTAATTGTATTGTATTTTATTATGTTTGGTTGTTATCTCTTAGAAGGCTGTTCTTTTTTAATGAGAGACAGAAAGGGAGTGGGTCCAGATGGAAGGGAGGTGGGGAAAAAATGGAAGAGTAAAAGGGAGAGAACATGTAATCAAAATATTGAATGAGAAAAATATATTTTTAATAAAAGGGTAAATTAAAATAAAATAAAAGGAACAGCTACCTAAAAGCAGGTGCCTTATTAGGCAGACAAATAACTCAATTCAAGCTGTTGTTTTTTTTAAAAAACCACTACATTACAAAGCAAAAAAAAAAAAAACTATCAACATTTCAATGTTAGACAGTTTGTTTTTCTATATTGCTTGTTTTGAAAAGTCAATTGGTTCCAATATAACTGAAATACTACATTTGTTGATGACACATTTGTTTTCTGGAAAAACTGGTAAATGCAGAAAACTGCACCCAGACTACAGGTGCCATGTACAATTATACATAGCATCCACTGCTAGAAAACTTTTCATGTTCCTAAGTTCTCACTTATGTTGCTGAGACAAACCCATCCATGCCAGATGTTGTAGCTTTCCACCCAATTCCAAAAAACTTTCCTTCCACCCCTTGAAAAATAAATGAATAAATAAATAAATAAATAAATAAATAAATAATAGTTTCACTTCTTCAAACCAACTTTAAGTCTTTCTATCAACAAACTGCTAAACCAAGCACAGTGACATGTGCCTTTTACTCAAGAAGCAGAGGCAGATGTACCTCCATAAATCTTCAGAAAGGCCAGCCATAAGCAAAGGTGATATAATGTATAAGTTTAACTGCTAAGTTACTGTTCATTTTATATTTTAACAGACAGGACCAGCAAAAATCTCCACATAGACTACCATAACTATAACTCCATAGTTATATCTAGAACTCTATAGTTCTAGATATAACTATAGAGTTCTAGATATAACTATAGTTATAACTATAACTATATCAAGAACATAGAAAGGCTATTGAAAGCTGCAAGAGAAAAATCTACAAAATGATAAAGGAAAATGTAGGCATAGGTTATTGTGTAATTCAAATACTGATTTCTGTACCCATCATATCTGGTTTCAATCCTTGTTCTGAGAATCTCTTATCTCAATGTTGTATAAACACTGCTCTCCAATTGTCTGTTGATATGCCAAAATGCTGCTTACAGCGGATCATTAAGCAGGAAAGAGAATAGGGTTAGACTTCCTGCCCACCCGGGGAGGAGGAGTTAGAGGAAGAAGTAGAAGATTCAGCCAGGGATTCAGCCACAGACAGATGTCAAGGAAGGAACTGGAGAAAGGGTTTAGCAAGAGAAGCTCCAAAGTGAAAGTATGTCTGAGATGTATGCTGGGAGGAAACCAGATAAGCTTAGAGGGTTGAGAATAGAGTAATAAGTGCTCAGGTATTTTGTTGTGAAGCTTATTATTAAACAAATGTAATAGAGTCTCAATTATTTGTGTGAAAGCTGGGTTAAGAGAGAAACAGAGAAACAAACACAGTTTTGTAAAAATAACTTTAACAGGAAAACCCATCAGAATAACAGATGGCTCCTCAATGGAACTTCACAAGATAAAGTAGCTTTGAGCAATGCACTACAAGTTCCAAAAGACCACAGATGTCAATCTATACTACCTTGCTCAGGAAGTCTATCTGTCCCAACTGAAGAAGAAAGATAACATTTCAGATAAAAGTAAGCTCAAAAATTCATGTCTCCCAGATCCATCCTACAGAGAACACTGGAAACAATACTTCAGACTGAAGAAAGGCAGAAGTAGGGTCAAGAGACTACAGAAAGCAAACAAGCAAAGCTATAGTAACTGAACTACAAAATAAAGTTAAAAACACAACGAAAATATCAACATATTGATTGTAATCCATTTAACACCATTCAGTAACAACTTTAAGTATTAATGGCCTTCACTGCCCAACCAACAGACAGAGATTAACTGAATAGATTAAGAAAAAGGTTATTTTTTGTCTACAAAAGACACATCTTCAAGGAAAGGCACCACATTATGATGAGAAAGTTTATAAGCAAGTGGGAGCAGGATATAAGCCGGCATCACTATCCAAATATCTGATAAAATAAATTTCAACCCAAAGTTAAATGAAGAGATACAGAAGGATGCTTTATCCTCATCAAAAGAACAATAAACCAAGAAGACATTGCAATGCTAAGCATGTATACAGCGAACTGTGGGGCACCCAATGTCATAAAAAGCATAATAGCAACATAAAAACACAGATCCACTCCAGCCAGTAATGGTAACTTTAATACCCACACTATCTACAGACACCTGGACAAATAAAGAGAGAAACATCAGCAATAGTTGACCTCATTCACTGAACAACCCTGAACTTGCAACAAATTAAAAATGTGCCTTGAATGGTGGGACATAGTTTGGATATATGCCTAGAAGTGGTATAGCTGGATCTTAAGGTAGCACTATTCCTACACCCAAAAGATGCCCCACCATTCAATATGGACATTTGTTCAACTATGATCATAGCAGCTTTATTTGGTATAGCCAGAATCTGGAAACAACCTAGATGTCCCTCAACGAAGGAATGGATCAGAAAGTGTGGTACATTTATACAATGGAATATTATTCAGCTATTAAAAACAAGGAAATCATGAAATTTACAGGCAAGTGGTGGGATCTAGAAAAACATCAACCTGAGTGAGGTAAACCAGAAGCAGAAAGACACACATGGTATATACTCACTCATAAGTGGCCATTAGCCATACAATATAGGATAAACATACTAACACCTATAGTCCTAAAGAAGCTAAACAACAAAGAGAACCCTAGGGAAGATGCTTAATCCTCATTCATAAGGGCAAACAGTATAGACTTCAGAAGTAGGAAAAGACAAGGAACAGGACAGGAGCCTTCCACAGAGCACCTCTGAAAGACTCTACCCATCAGGGTATTAAAGGAGATACTGAGATTCATGGCCAAACTTTGGGCAGACTTCTGGAAACCTTATGGAAGAAGAGAGAGATAAAAAGACCTGGAGGGGACTGGAATGCCACAAGGAGAACAACAGAGCCAAAATACCTGGACCCAGGGGGAACAATATTCCAACCAAGGTCCATGCATGGAGAGGACCTAGACTCCCTGTTTAGAAGAAACCCATAGACTGCTCAGTTTCCAAGTGGGTTCCCTAGTAAGATGTACAGGGGCTGACCTAAACTGAGTGGCTGGCTCTTTGATCACCTCCCCCTGGGGGATGCAGCCTTGCCAGGCCACAGAGGAAGATGATGTAGCCAGCCTTGATGAGACTTGACAGACTAGGATCAGATAGAAGGGGAGGAGGAGAAAAGGGAGGGGGCTACAGTGGGGATACAAAGTGAATAAATTGTAATAAATAAATTAAATAAAAATATTCCTTCAGATCATTTAAAACTATGTACTCTATCTAATGTCCTACTGTGTATTGGGCCTGTTTAAATTTAACACAGCTATAAGAAAACAATGTGGAAAGGAGGGGATCCAAGATGGCGGCAATCAGTGCACACCGTATTCAGAGGAGCTGAAACTCTGAATTGATACAGCTGAAGAAACAATTTACACTCACTAACCACTGGACCTCCCTGATCTTCGTGAAGAATACTCCAGACACCAGAGAAAGACAGTTCCAGTCTGAAGTTCAGACTCAATGAACAAACAGTGAAGTTTACATATAAGCAAATGGCCAGAGGTCAGCATAAGGACTCTACCAACAAAAATCAGGACATTATAGCCCCACCAGCAACTGCCAAAATCAATGGATATTTTAATTCTTCAGAAACACAGGAAAATTACTTTAAAGCTATGCTTATGCAGTTATTACAGGAACAAAAAGAGAAAATGAACAGAGCTCTCAAAAAAATACAGAAGAATATAACTGCCCACGTAGAGTAACAATTAGTGGCCTATAGAGAGGAAACAAACAAAAAAATAGGAGCCACATTCAATTAGATGAAAGAAATGGTGCAAAGCATGAACACAGAATTAGAATCTATAAAGAAACCACAAACAAAGAAAACCCTGGAACTGGAGAACTTAGAGAAAAGATCAGGAACCACAAAGATAAGCATCACCAATAGAATACAAGAGATGGAAGAGAGAATCTCTGGTGCTGAAGGTACATTTGCTGAAATTGATACTTCTCTCAAAAAAAAAGTAAAATCAGAAAAGCCCCATAAACAAAACATCCAAGAAATCAAGGACACCATGAAAAGACGAAACCTAAGAATAGTAGGAATAGATGAAAAGGAAGACTCCAGGCTCCAAGGACTGGATAATATTTTTAAGAAAATCACAGACGAAAATTTTCCCAAAGTAAAGAAAGAGATGTCCACAAATATACAAGAAGCCTACAGAATACCAAATAGGCTAGACAAGAAAAGAAATACCTCACGTCACATCATAGTCAAAACACTAAATCTACAGAACAAAGAAAAAATACTAAAGGCAGCAAGGGAAAAAAGTCAAGTAACATATGAAGGTAGACCAAACAGGATCACACCGGACTTCTCATCAGAAACTATGAAAGCCAGAAGGGACTGGGCAGAGGTCATGCAGTCTTTAAAGGAACACAGATGCCAACCCAGACAATTATACCCAGCAAAGCTTTCAATGAACATAGATGGAGAAAACAAAATATTCCCTGACAAAACTAAATTTAAGCAATATCTACACAGCAACCCAGCCCTACAGAAGATACTAGAAGGAAAATTCCAATCCAATGAAAACAACTATACCAAAGAAAATATAGGATACAGATAATTTCCCAACAAAAATTTAAAAAGAAAAAAAGGAATGAATCACAGTAAGAACACCAACTCCAAGATCCAACATTCTGCTGCATCCAAGAAACTCACCTATGCAAAAAAGATAAATACTACCTCAGAGTAAAGAGCTGGAAAAATGTTTTTCAAGCAAATGGACCCAGAAAACAAGCTGGGATAGCGATCCTAATATCTAATAAAATAGACTTTCAACCAAAATTAATCAAAAAAGATAAGGAGGGGCACTTCATTCTAATCAAAGGAAAAATCCAACAGGAGAATATCACATGTCTGAACATCTATGCCCCAAATAAAAGACCACCCTCATTTGAAAGTGAAACATAATTAAAGCTGAAATCACATATTGATCCCAACACCTTAATAGTGGGAGATTTCAAACTCCACTCTCACCAAGGGACAGATCATCCAAACAGAAGCAAAACAGGAAAATAAGGGCACTTACAGAGGCCCTAAATCAAATAGACCTAAGAGATGTCTACAGAACTTTTCACCCAAAATCAAAAGAGTATACCTTCTTTTCAGCACCTCATGGAACCTTCTCCAAAATAGACCATATAGTTGGTCACAAACCAATCTCAGCAGATACAAGAAGATTGAAATAATCCCTTGTATCCTATCTGACCATCATGGTCTAAAGCTGAACCTCAACAACAACAGAAACAGCAAAAAGCCTGCACATACATGAAAACTGAACAACTCGCTACTCAATGACAGCTTGGTTAGGGAGGAAATAAAGAAAGAAATTAAAGACTTCCTAGAATTCAATGAAAATAAAAACACAACATATTCAAACTTATGGGACACATGAAGGCAATGCTAATAAAAAAACTCATAGCACTAAGTGCCTTCAAGAAAAATTTGAAACATCTCATACAAGCAACTTAATGGCCCAACTGAAAGCCCTAGAAAAAAAAAAGAAGCAGATACACCCAAGAGGAGCAGACAGCTGAAAATAATCAAACTCAGTGCTGAAATCAATCAATTAAAAACAAATAAAACTATTCAAAGTATCAATGAAACCAAGAGCTGGTTCTTTGAGAAAATCAACAAGACAGACAAGCCCTTAGCCAAACTAACTAAAAGGCAGAGAGAAACTATCCAAACCAGCAAAATCATAAATGAAAAGGGGGACATAACTACAGACACTGAGGAAACCCAATCAATCATTAGGTCTTACTACAAAATCCTATATGCCACAAAATTTGAAAATCTAAAAGTAATGGACAATTTTCTTGATAAAGTCCATCTACCTAAATTAAGTCAAGATCAGGCAGAAAGACTGAACAGTCCCATATTCTCCAAGGAAATAGAAGCAGTCATCAAAAGTTTCCCTTCCAAAAAAAGCCCAGGACCAGATGGTTTCAGTGCAGAATTCTACCAGACCTTAAGAGAAGAGCTAATTCAAATTCTCTTCAAACTATTCCACAAAATAGGAACAGCGGAACAGGGACTGTCTCTGGCATGAACTCTGTGGCTAGCTCCTTGAACTTCCCAGCTCCCCATAGGAGGAGCAGCCTAGCCAGGCCACAGAGGAGGACATGGCAGCCAGTCCTGGTGAGACCTGATGAGCTAGGGTCAGATGGAAGGGGAGGAGGACCTTCCCTATCAGTGGACTTGGAGAGGGGCCTGGGAGGAGATGAGGGAGGGAAGGTAGATTTGGGAGGGAATGAGGGAGGGGGCTACAGGTGGGATACAAAGTGAATAAACTGTAATTAATACATTAAAAATTAAAATTAAAAAAGAAGTTATAAAATAAATAAATAAAATATGTGGATACCCCCCAAAAAAGAAAAGAATGTACCCAACCTTATTAGACCTTCGATCTCCAAAGTGAACAGCTTTTACAACCTAAGCTAAATGCCCATCTTTAATCTTAGGTTATGTACTTTTCCATGTCCCTGACCCAGAATAATGAATATATGTATGTGTTGTTGTAATCATTTGATGAAAGCACCCAACAGGGAATATTTTAAAAGTATCCTTAAACAATAAATAACCAATAAGTATTTCAAAGTAACATGTGGTTATAATTTGGTAACAGCTGTGCACAGTTCTGAGCGCTGTTCTGGATCAGTTAGGATCAGTAAAGTACTTCTTCCCTAGTAAAAACTTTGTTAAAGATGTCTTTTAAGAATAGATAAATAAAAGTATTCCCCATGCCTTTCCCAGGGCATGTTTTTGTGCTGGTCAACAAATACAGCAGCTAAGCCCCTGTTGGAGACAGACAACATGCACAGGAAACAGAGAAAGACAGACATCAGACACAAACAACAGAGGCCACAGACGACAAACTACAGACAGATGAAACACACAGGGAGAGAGGTGGAGAATTCGAATTTGGGCTTGTTCTAACTCTAAACTACTCCAAAAGGAAGTCTATTTTTTTCATTCCTTAATGAAAATCAATATGGATCCTAACTGATACCTACAGAATATTGAACTCAGGCACAAAGGATACCATTCTACTCTGCAGCCCATTGAAGTGTACCTAAAATAGGCCACTTTGGGGAAACAAGGCAAATCTAAAAATATATGTATATAACATTGAAATAATTCCATGTATTTCCTTTGATCACAGTTCAATAAAAGTCAAAATTAAGAACAAAAAACTTCTAAAATTAAACAAAGTCATGCAGATTAAACAGGGCACTATTGAATGATGAATGGGCTAAAGAATTTTTTTTTAAATCCTGGAAATAAAAGAAAATGAAAATACATAGAAATAGAAATAGAAAATAGAAAAACATAGAAAATCCCTGGAGCAGCTTAAAAGCCATATTAAGAGGAAAACTTATAGCTATAAGTGCCAACATTAAAAAATTAGAAAAGTCACAAATAAGCAGTTTAGTGATGTACCACAAGAGTTTGGAAAAATAAGAACAAACCAAATCCAAAT
This sequence comes from Psammomys obesus, assembly GCF_907164565.1. NCBI lineage: Eukaryota > Metazoa > Chordata > Mammalia > Rodentia > Muridae > Psammomys > Psammomys obesus. Next base: position 6,994,442 of record NW_026592118.1, on the reverse strand, counting down.
TCAGCAGATAGAAAAATAATTAAAACCAAGGCAGAATATTGAAAGAAATAAACAAACATAAAGCAATATAATCAAAGAATCAACAAATTTAAGACATGGTTCATTGAAAAATAAATCATTGACAGCTCCTTAGCTGAATTAACCAAAAGAAAAAAGAAGACACAAATTAATAAAAATTAGAGAAAATAAGAAAATATTGCAACAGGCACCAAAGGAATTCATAAAATTATAAGGGAATACTTTAAAAACTCTATCTCAACTAAGCTGGAAAACCTAAAATAAATGAATGAATTTCTAAACATAGCTGATTCAGCAAAATTAAACCAAAAAGAGACCAGCAATGTAAAAGACCCATGAAAATAAGGACATTGAAAATGAAAATTCTACTTAAGAAACAAAGGCCAGGTCTATATGGATAACCAATAAAATTCTTTCAGACTTTCAAAGAACTAAAAACAATATTTCTCCAATCATTCAAGAAATGGAAAGACCATTTCCAAACTCCTTCTATAAAGCCAGTGTTACTCTAATGTCAAAACATACTAAAGACACAACAAAGAGATTAGACCAATATCCCTAATGAACATACATGCAAATATTTTCAACCAAATACTTGCAAACTGAATACAGACATATAGCAGAAAGGTACTGGCATGATGAAGGGATGGTTTGACATACACATGTGAGTAAATGCTATAAATTATATAAACAGATATAAAGACAAAAACCATATGTTTATTTTAATAGATGCTGAAAAGGCATTTGACAGAATCCAACATGGATTCATGATAGAAGTCCTAGAAAAATAACCAGAAGTATCATAACTATCAAGGCCACTATTTACGGTAGGCCCCCGCCAACACTGCGAGCGGAGAGAAGCCTGACACACTCACTCTGACGTCAGAAATGACAGGGCTTCCACTAACCACACTTGTCTTCAAATCATTTTTAAAGCCCTTGGTAGGGCATGAAGAGAAGAGAGGGATACAAATACTAAAGCAAGCCAAGCTCCACTGGCAGATAATATAATATTTTATGTAAGACACCTCAAAGATTCCACTAAAAAACAGCTAGAAATGATTAACACTTTGGCGGAAATGGTGGGATGCGAAATCAATTTACAAAAACCAGTAGCTTTTCAATAATAATAATAATAATAATAATAATAATAATAATAAGAAGAAGAAGAAGAAGAAGAAGAAGAAGAAGAAGAAGAAGAAGAAGAA
>NW_026592118.1:6814709-6993206 GCF_907164565.1 Psammomys obesus | reverse complement strand
AAGAAGAAGAAGAAGAAGAAGAAGAAGAAGAAGAAGAAGAAGAAGAAATTTTTTTAAAAAGCAAGCATGGTGAGAAAGAAATCATGGAAACACTCCCATTACCACTATCCTCAAAAAACAAACAAGCAAACAAACCAAATCACTTAGGAATTAACTTAATCAAGGAGATGAAAGTCTTCTACAATGAAATATTTAGAAATCTAGAGTAAGAAAATGAGGAAGTCGCTAAAAGATGGAAAGCCCCCGAGCTCAGTAATTAATAGAATAGATATCATTAAAAAAAAAAAGACCATCATAACCAAAAGCAATCTACAGATTCAATGAAACCCCAGATAAAACTTTCATATCATTCCTTTCAGAGAAAAGAAAAATCAAGCCTAAACTTCATATGAAATCCCAATAGACACCAGATCGCCACAAAAATCCTAAACAGAAAAAATAGTGTTGGAGGAATTACCATCCCAGATTTCAAGTTATATGGCATTACTATAGTAATAAAAACAGCATGGCACTAGCTTAAAAATAATTTGTAGATCCATGAAACTTAACAGAAGACCCAGTTGTAAGTACATGTAATAAAATCCACCTGATACTTTACAAAGATACTGAAAACGCACAGTGGAGGAAAGATGGCACCAACAACAAATGATGCTGGAAAACTAGATGTCCACTTGGTGAAGAGTGAAACTATACCTGTATCTATCACCCCGAACAAAGTCAGTTTCAGATGGTTCAGAGACCTCAGTGGGAAACCTCAAATGTTGAAACAGCTAGATTAAAGAGCAATCTGAGAGAGTTGTCATAGTAATAAAAATATTGATGATGATGATGATGGTAATGATGATACTGCTGACGGTGGGAAGCATACCAGCAAATGAGCTATTGTGGTTTAATGGAAACAGAACAGCTTTCCTATAGACTAGAGATAGAACTCAACGTTAGTATTTTTTCTAATTCTTTTTTTAATTAATTACAGTTTATTCACTTTGTATCCCAGCTGTAGCCCCCTCCCTCATCCTCTCCTAATCCCACCCTCCTTCCCTCATCTCCTCTCATGCCCTCTCCAAGTCCACTGATAGAGGAGGTCCTCCTCCCCTTCTCTCTGATCAAAGCTTTTGTAAAGCAAACAACACTGTCATCAGAACAAAACGACAGCCTACCTACTGTGAAAGGATCTTCACAAACCCTATATCTGACAGAAGGCTGATATTCAGATATATAAAGAACTCAAGAAGTTAAACAGCAACAAATCAAGTAATCCAATTAAAAATGGAGTACAGAGCTAAAGAGAGAATGTTGAGTTGAGGAATATCAAATGGCAGAGAAACACTTAAAGAAATGCTCAATGTCCTTAGTCATCAGGGAAATGAAATAAAAATGACCCTGAGGTTTCACCTTATACCCATCAGAATGGCTAAGATCAAAAACTCAAGTAACAATACATGCTGGAGAGGATGTAGAGAAAGGGGAACCCTCCTCCATTGCTGGTAGGATTGTAAACTTGTACAACCACTTTGGGAATCAATCTGGCGCTTTCTTAGACAATTAGGAATAGCGCTTCCTCAAGATCCAGCTACACCACTCCTAGGCATATATCCAAAAGACGCTCAAGTATACAACAAGGACATCTGTTCAACCATGTTCGTAGCAGCTTTATTCATATAGCCAGAACCTGGAAACAACCCAGATGTCCCTCAACTGAGGAATGGATACAGAAATTGGGGTGCATTTTCACAATGGACTACTACTCAGCAGTTTAAAACAAGGAAATCATGAAGTTTGCATGCAAATGGTAGGAACTAGAAAAGATCATCCTGAGTGAGGTATCCCAGAAGCAGAAAGACACACATGGTAAATACTCACTTATAAGTAGATATTAGACATATAATATAGGGTAACAAATTAAAATCAACATTAGTATTTTAAAACTTGACTACACATAGAATTACTTATACCTCTCACAAAAATTATCTTTGCAATATGAATCACTTTGTATGTCCTTAATCTTAAGTACTAAACTATAAAACTTTGTGCTGGTTACTTTTATGTCAGCTTGACACAAACTAAAGTCATCTGACAGAAGGGCACCTTAACTGAGAAAATGCCTCTGTAACATCAGGCTGTAGGCAAACATGTGGGGAATCTTCTAAATTAGTGATTGATGCAGGAGGGCCTGGCTCATGGTGAACGCTGCCACCCCTGGTGGAATGATGCCACCCCTGGGCTGGTGGTCCCGTGTTTGTAAGAAATCAGGTAGAGCAAGCCATTAGAGGCAAACCAATAAGCAGTGTCTGTTCGTGGCCTCTGCATCAGCTGCTGCCTCCAGGGTCCTGCCCTGTTGGAGTTCCTGTCCTGATTTCCTTCAGTGATGGACATGTGGAAGTGTAAACCAAATAAATCCTTTCCTTCGGAAGTTGCTTTGCTCGTGGTGTTTTTTTGTCACAACAATGATAACCCATAGACAAACTCCTAGAAAATAACAGAGGGAAACCTAAGTATCCTTGTTTGATAATGACTGTTAAAATACAAAACCAAAGCAATGATCCATGAGAAAAAAATTTATAACTTGAATTTTATTAAAACTAAAGTGTTCCATGAGAAATACTACAAAGTAAAAGAAAAGATAATCTACAGATTAATAGAAAATATTTGCTGGTATCCAAAAACTACAGAAAACTCTTAAAACTCAAAATAAGAAAAGAATCTAATTTTTAAGAGTCAAAGATGAGAAAGAGCCCAACCAAAATGATATACAGATGGCAATAAGGCGTGGTCAGTACCACGCGCCATCCAGAGACTGGAAATTTAGGGAGATGCTACACCTTCATACAACAGATGTTGGAGGGAAATGCAGTGACAGAAATGTTCACAATACGCTACAATTAAGTCACTGCCTTGAGTCTGGAGACACTGGAGTTTTAAACAGTGTTGAGACTGAAAGGCTATGAGGGCTTGAGAAGTTGATTGTATGAATTGTGCATTATGTTGTGGCCATGAGACAATGAAGGCCAAGGAGATGTAGTGGTTTAAATGAGATATCCCCTATAGTGGCAGGCATTTTGAATACTTGGTCCCCAGTTGGTGCTGAGGGCTGGGGGCACTTAGGAAGTGTAACCTTTGGAGGATGTATGTCACCAGCGGAGGGCTTTGAGAGTGCAAAGACTCATGCCATTTCAAGTTTGCTCTCTGCTTTGTGTTTAGAATTTAAGATGTGAGATCTCCACTTCCTGATCCAGCCATTAGGTCCACCTGTTGCCATGATTCCCTGCATGATGGTGCTGGGACTATAAGCTCAAGTTAATCTCTCCTCTTACAAGCTACTTTAACTGTGGTGTTTCATCACAGTAACAGAAAATTAACTAATACATGAGCAAAGCTAATGAATATACCCTCCTAGCACCACACTTTCTTAAAGTCTGTGTTATTCTGTAGTATATAACTAGAAATCTAAAGACATTTAGAAAATCTGATAGCCACTAATTTTATTAATCTCTTTTGTTTTTACTTCTGCAATAAATTCTGAAACTGATGCCAATCCCTCAATTTTACCATACTGCTAAGGTGTTTACTTCCATAATTGCACACATTCGTCTGTCAGGAGAATTTTAAGGCCTTAAATGCCTTCTCTAAAATATTTCTTATGGAGTTAACTACATTTTTACCACAATGTCTAAATGTGCTTAGGAAATTGCTCAGATAAGCGAGGAGCATATTAACGTGTAGTATATTAACATGAGCATGAAATCCTCCCTGGTATCTGCCAGCAGTAAGACTAAGCCACTAGCAAAGGGAAAAATGAGATTGAATTTGAATAGCATCCCTGAGCTGCTTAGCAGCCATGCCTGCAGTGGGCCCAAAACCTGTGTCATGGACTTGATTATTTAGCAGCATCAACGTGCTTGTAATTGTAAACAAGTGCATATGTCAGATAGAATCCCCGCTGTGTTCTAAGTAAGGTTCCCACCACAATGATCAGGAGCATACTCATCAAGTAAAGAAATCTGTTTGTCTCAACCACGCAACGCAGCCACTTCAGCACACGTCTAACCCTGTGTGAAGACTGGCTGAACGGCCAGCAGTTGGTTGATATACGCACGTAGGAGCCACTGTAGAGGAGCAGACAAAGGATGGTCTCAGGCTAAAGCAAAACTTCCAGAAGGCATTAATATCCACTGGCCTGCCCCGCTAGCTGAGGGACTAGTGTCAGGAGGGATGCCCTACACTATGACATCTGTGTCACTAGTTCCAGCATCCTAAATGCTTCATAGGTGGTATTTTTCCACTAATGTCTCCACTAAGTGGTTCCATTTGGAACCTAAAAATTTTACCATCTGCAAAAGAAAAACATTTCATAAGGAACCTTCTTTGTTCCAAACACCTAAAAGGATTTCTATAAACAATAAAAAAATAAAAGATTTCAAAGAGTTGAAAACATTTTTTCCAAAAACTAAAACACATTGGAAAACTGGTACTGAGTCAAGTTCCCAACAGCAGAGCAGCTGTAAGGAGCAGACAACAGCAACAAAAGAAAAAACAGGCAAATAAAATGTCTGCTTCAATATCCAGCCACGCAGCTCCTTTACAGACTGAATTTCAGTCAAATCCTCTCATCATGAAAAAAAGGAAAGATGTATATAACATAAGCAAGAAAAGAGGCAATCAATAAGCTGTTTTTAAACTGCCAAATCACATACTTTCTAAGTGTGCTAAATTACAAGCACAGGTTATATATTTATTCAATAACTATTAAATATTGAATATGAAATAAACATTTATTCAAGAATATTTATATTTTAGGTATACTGTGCAAAAACCTAGGAGTAAAGATCATAGTTAGACAACAAAACCTCTACAGGATTGGAAACTTGAGTTGATTCAGTCATCCCATCGGTCCAAGGGCCCCCCTCACTAGATGTATCACTATTTGGGGTATTTGCCCTGTTGCTACAATCAAATCCCCTCCCCAAAGCAATTTACAGGAAGAAACATTTGTTTTGGTTCATAGTTCAAGGTTCCTGACCATCATGGTAGGAAGGTCAGAGCAGCAGGAACCTGACTACTGGTTACATTGTGTCCACTGTCAAGGGCAGAGGAGTCTGCGCACTCTGCTTCCCTACATTACAGGGCCAAGGCAGGCAGAAGTGTCACTCACTATTAGCCTGAGTCTTGCCACATCTGTTAACCCAGTCAACATAATCCCTCAGAGGCACGCCCAAAGGCTAACCTATTCCAAATAACCCCCAGCGGTGCCCAGAGGCTTGCCTTCTGCATCACTCAGGTCCTGTCAGGTTGACAACCATCACCAAGGATCAGAACCATATTGTGCCCAAAGCAAACTCAGAAAAAAAAATCTCAAAGTCTCTCTTGATTCTTTTCTTTCAACACGAAAACATCAGCAAACCCTCTGGGTGTTAGTTGCTTCCAATAACACCTCACCCACTCCATCACCAAGCCCAAGTCCTAAGCACAAGCAAATCAGCACTGGACCACAACAGTCAGGATACACAGGGCTCCCTTACGTCACTCAGGTTAGTGCTGCTCTTACCTCACTGCAGCCTGTGCTTCAGAGGACAAGACTGCACTTTTCTACAGCTTAAATCTCCTCATGACTCCCTTCTCCAACAGACGAAACCTTACAGTCTGATGGGTCATTATTGTCTCCAACCTTCTGTATAAACACACAGGGGAAATTGAGGTGGGACAGACTACAATTCTAAAATTTTACCAGAGCTGATAAAAAGGGTGCATCTCCCAAGACACATCTCAGAGACACTAAAATCAACTAACTGTGCTTGGTGGCACAGAGCCAGAATGTTTGTGGCTTTGCATTTAACAGTACTGGCATCCTCTCTCATCCTAAAGCTAATCAAAGACCTCAGAAAACCACCAAACCGGTTCATACACAACAGGACAGACATTCTTTAAGAATGGTTTTCCTCACATTCTTCCAGGCAAGTAAACCTACTTGTATTTTTTAACTTAATTTTAAAGCTTGCGTAATTAATCTTTAAACCTTGTTGCAAATCTCATCCTTTGAACAAAATAACTTTAAAAGCCACGATGGAAGCAACTAAGAATGTCCTTTCTCTGAATGTCCATGCTTCAGTCTAAATTACGTACTTTCCCGTACCTTTAACTCTCTGGTGCTTCCCTGTGTCTTGAAATTCTTTTCTGAGGCATAGTCAAGGATCTGGCTTTACCTGACTGAAGTCCTAAAGAGTAAGGAACACAACAGCAGACCTCCCTCCCTTCTCTCGTTGCCCATCATGCAGTCATTGCCTGGAACCGAGTCTCTAAGAAGATGCTTAGGATCCACCTTGGAGACCTAATTTTTGCCACAAGCGGTTCTAATATCAAGAAGTAAGAAACAGTATAGCATCCCTCCTCTGGGCTGGGGTCTTGGCCACATGCTCTAAGGAAATTTTTCTGGAGCCATACAAACTTAAGTGTTATTACCCATTCATTAATAATGTAGAGATTCTCTACTTCATCTGGTTCCTGTGTGTTCTTCATCATGTAGAACCAATGACAAAGAGAAGTTACTAAGTAAGGATCACTTCCAGTGTGAAGAGCTGAGCTGCCCACAGGCTAAGTGTGAAGCTCCAAACAGAGGCTGTAGGGACTGCTATCGATAGCTTTTCAAAAATCCATCAGTTTCAGCACCAGGCTCACATCACCAGGTGAGTACCACTACTCTAAAACAATGCCATAACTATAGGAAATCAGCAACCGGAACAAAACCACCCCTAAACCTCAAATATTTAGACAGGGGTATTCTTAAAACATTATTTAGTCAAATAATAATGATAATAATAAATATTTACTCTATTTTTCAGACTAAAATAAGTAAAATTAAAGCAGTTTAACCTGCTGCAATTTATAATATGTAAATATCTAGCGGGCGGTAATGATTAATAATTAGCAAATCCAATGGCTGTAGGATTTTTAAAAAGGAGAAGGTTTTCTTTACTGCTCCTCCAGTCAATGAATTTAGGGAAATAAGAGAATGCCAAATTTTACGTGTAGCACTAGAATTTGGATACTTCACTTGAATCAGTTTTTTCCTTGATTCTTGAAGAATCTGAACATGAGTTCTTAAATTGCCTATTATCAAGTTTTAAGAGCAGTTTTGACCCAACAGAATAGTTTTGACACAAAACTCCTGCAGGCAGGGCCACAAGTTCTAGGGGGGGAAGGAAGGGGAAACCCCAGTACACTGACTGCTTCGGAACATCTGGATGATGGTTAAGGGTAAGTGCTAATGAAATGCACAATCTGTGTCAAGGTATTGCTGGAGAGAGCTAACTGAACTGTGACGTGAAATCTCAGAAAGTATCTTAGGGTTGAATGATGGAGATTTAAAAACAAAGCATTACTGAGAACTTTGGCAATTTCACATGGATGTAATTTAGTACTAAAATGAGTCTAAGAAAATGAAATAAAAGGATATGTAGTTCTAACTGTAAACCACCTGGCAAAGGGATGCCTTATTAAGTGGGGAAAAGACTACAGTACAGACAACTGGGCACATACCACCAAATTATTCATGGGAAGCATCTGTGGTCAAGCACTGGCTCCAATCTCAGGTCCCACAGCTGGCCTAAAGCCTAAGGAATGCAACATTCTTCTGGGGATATGCTTTACTTTAAAATAAGAGTAAAATTCTGAAGCCATCAAAAAGCATTACATTCAAATCCTGGTGACCAATACAGGAAAAGCCTGAAGTTCTATGAAATGCTCAGAAGCAGTGGGCATCTTAAATCTCAAATTGGATCTTGAGAGGAAGGAAAAGCTCCCAGCAAGGTCAGCATTCCCCATGGCTTACAAGATCCCTTTATGAACTGTCCATACTGCTAGAAGCTGATATGTATCAGTAGGCCCAATGGCTAATGCCTCTAATGCTTTGATATAAAATGGCCATCAGGAGCTCCTATCTTGTCCACGAGAATCATTAGCACCAAAAACACAAATCAAATATAAACTGAGAAAGAGCTGTGCCTCATGCTGTCTTGTCAGGACATCATTTCCAGATATTCTGACCAGTAGCTGGCTCATATACCACAGTGACAACCTGAGCAGGATTAGCCATCTACAAGCAGCATGGTGGTAAATAATGGAGCTATAGGGCATATCAAACCTATTTCCAATAACTGGTTTTTGACCCTGAGAGCAACGTATTCTCCTTTTCTCCCTTTGAAAATAACAAAGGGTTCCAGGAAAGACCCAATAGGAAGGCTAGTTATTCTTCTTTCTCTCCACTCCTTCTGAATTCTAGCACTGCCAACACCAGGAGAGTAAAAGGCTCTATCAAGTACAACTCCCAGTTCTGAAGCAGCTCATGTACCACAATAATGAAGAGGAGTAAACCAGGGAGAGTAGAGAACCCAGGCAGGTCAAAAGGTGTTCTCTGTATTTTTGTTTGGTTTTTTTGATTGCTTGCTTTGTTTTTTAATATTGCCTCAGAAGACCTACCACTGACAAAATTTCTGCTCTCTTACAACAGCATACTGAATGAAAACTGGCTGACAATCCAAAATGAACACCAGATCAAGAAGAGAAAAAGAGGGGAGAGAAAGAGAATGCAGGAGAAGGAAGAGGAGGGGAGGAGAGGGAAAGGAGGGAAAAAAGGGAGAGGGAAAAAAGAGAAGGGAAGGGGAGGAGAGGGGAGAGAGAAGAGAGAGTTTGAACAGAGTATATAATATCAATTCTAAAAGCCGTGTGTTATTAATCCCTGTGTCAGGTGTGGGATATTTCCATAGGAGTTATTGGCCAGAAAGTCCCATGGGCTCCCAAAGTAACACAGGCTATCGCCATTTCTCTTGGTTGATTATCAGAACTGGACAGTAAGAGCCTGCTGATGAAGACACATGCATCTAGGTTGCAAAACCATGCTGCAATTGTACTAGAAGCTTCCTTCCTGCTGGTTAGCCTTCATAGTCCCAGCAGTTCCTATGCTAGCACTAAAAGGAGCAAAATCAATAATGTCTTTCTTCACTTTGAATATAGTATGCTGTAATGCCAACTTTCCCAACAAACTGTGCCTACTGGTGTAATACTGGCACAACTGTTATGGGGATAACCAACTGACTTCTGATTGGATCAGTGTCCTTCTTGACAGGAAGCAATCCATACCCAGTACTGTGGAGCTGGTCAAAGGCTCATATTTGGGGAGACTACAGGCACTAGAGATGAAACTACTATTTGTGTTTACTAAATGGACATGTCCAGATACTTTCTAAATGCTTATGTTTATACCCTACACTAGTGAGGATCTCAGCCTTAATCAATGAAGTTGTATTTGCAATGAACAGCAGTTAATGTAGAGATTTGTGGCCACAAGATGGTTAAAAAGATTTGTAGTTCAAGATTTCTATAAACAAGTGACTATAGAATGCTCAGCCTTAAATTGGACACCCAAATCAGTTCTCAAGGCACAGAAGGGGCAGAAAGAATGTAGTCAGTGGGAAGTGGATGATAAAACTCTACCTTAAGAAGAGTTATGTCAAGGCTATGGCAGTCCTGAATTCACAAAAGCTATGGTGGCCTGCACAGAGTCTCCACAACATGGCCCAGCAACATTCAGTCACATAGAGAGGTGGGCTTCATGGACTCATGCATGCCCAGGAGAGTTAATAGTGGTGAGTGAGAGATGTTATTATCTCTGTGATACGTGGTAAGTATGAGCTATTCATACTTCTATGAATAGTTCTACGACCCATTTCCATACAGGCAGCCATGGTTAAACTAAAAAAGACATGAAAGTAAGATGGGAATTTGAAGGGAGACGGGAAAATGGAGTTGAAGAGGGATAAAAAAGAGCTGAGGGGCAAAAACTGCCAACAAATAGATTAATAATATTAAAGAGAGAAGGGAGAAAAAACAAGGGAAGGAAAGGACACAGAAGGACTAAATACAACAGATTTCCTGAGAGAAAGACTAAGCTTGAAGCAGGCAGAGTTTTAGCCTTTCTACCTTCCAAACCGTAACTCACTCAAAGCATGAACAGTAAGTACGAAGTAAAATATGATATACCCCCTGCCATGTAACTCTAACATCAGTGAGCACGAAAAGACCTTAAGTTCGGTGAGTGGCAGAGGAAGAACACTGCGGATGCTGGTGTGTGAAACCAGCCTAGTAAAGATGTTGACCAAAGAGCTGCAGGAGCCAACATGTAAAATGCAGAAACACAGCCCTGCACTTCCTTTCTCAGAATTTACTTTTCAGAGTAAAATTAGTCACTCTGCTTAAAAATGCCTCAGCTGTGCAAAACACTGGTTTCATTGCAAAAATTTCCAGACAACAAATATCAACTTCTTAAATATCGCTATTTCTAAGAATGAGGGAGGGGCTGGAGGGGAGTTCCTTTGTCACATTTCTGAAAACCTTATACAAAAAGAATGAACTGCTGAGAAAATTAAGACCTACAGAAACAGTAGAAGCCATACAAACATTTTAGAGTCATAAAAATGAACAACTAAAACATTATGCTAAATAAAACAGCGTCAATAACATTTTCCCCTTAAATTCAAGTGTAGGCTGTTGCTAGTTTCTGCTCCTGACCCCTGTGTTGAAGAACCCTTTTGGAATCCTTTTTCTACATGACTGCACACTGTACTAACAGCGCCAGTAACAGCTGGATGCAATATGTGTGCCTTGCTTGCGGACAACATGCTCTGATAACTTTATCTGTCAGCCAGCTGAGCTGTCATACTAAGTGAAAAACCCAAACACTAACCCTGATATTCTGTACAGTAAGTTCACATTAAATGAAAGAGACGACCCAAATGTGCAGAACTCTCGCTCAAAAGGTCCAGTGTTTTAAGAGAAGGATCTCGGGTTTCCAAAATAGATCTGCCTAAAGGCTACATACAGCCTTACCTGTCATCTGAGCTTCCAGCCCATGGGCCTCACCTCTGTGTTTGTTACTTTCCTATTGCTGTGATAAAACACCATAACCAAGGCAACTTGCAGAGGGAAGGGTTTAGGGGGGCTTTCAGTTCCAGAGGGAAAACAGTCCATCATGGCAGGAATCTTGGCAGCAGGTAGTAGACATGGTAGCCAGAAGCAAGCAGGACACAAAGAAGAGTGAACTGGAAATGGTGCATGCACTGTAAGTGAGACACTTGTTCCAGCAAGGCCACAATTCCTAAGCTACCCAAACAGTGGCAACAACTGGGAACCAAACATTCAAACATCAGATCCTATGGGGGTCTCATTCAAACCCCCACACCTATACATGTCAGATCTACGACTACATGATGTAAACCTTGAAATAAATCCCTTTTTGTATGTTCCAAGCCAGCCTTAGATACATGAGATCCTGTCTCGAAAGTAAAAAAGAGATACAATACAAAATAAAATACTATACAAGATATAATACAAAACAAAATAACATTTTCTGACTTTCACAGGCTTCGGTTCTTGCCTACCTGATAGAACTATTGCTGCTAAGGTCTTCAAATTCCCCTTTCAACTGTCTCCAAGCCTCTGGTTCCCCAGTTCCGATTCTCAAGTCCCTCTTCTAACAACTAGAGACCACAAAGGTATTAAAACTCGGATGTGAAATCTGCATGATAAAGAAGACACACACTCGCATATGCAAATCTCACAGAAGAGAAACTTCATATGGTAAAGACAATTTACCCATACTAGTTCCTAGTACGTACATCCTAAAGATAAGTATAGCTTGCTTTGGAAGTTTGGGTTGAACAACTAGTATAAAGCTACTTCTATACAATTAGAGCTTCACTAAGGAAATAAGTTAAAAGTTAAGCACAATTTCCTTTACAAATATCCAATCCTAAGCTCAACTGCATGTTTACTTTGATATCTAAATATCCTTAAACACAGAAAATAACATTTCTAGTGACACTATTTAAATGACAGCGTTCTAAAACAATTGTCTAGCAGACTATTTCAGCAGGCTGATATTTTTAATGCTAACCTTCAAAATGAAGACATCACAGGCCTGGAAAGATGGTTCCAAAACTAAAAGGCTATGTTGCTCCACCACGGGGCAGGCTATCTATAATTACTGTAACTCCAGCTCCAGGGATTTAACACCGTCTTCTAGACTCCACAGCCACCTACAGTTACATGTACACACACCCCACATATACAGACATGTATTCATAATTTAAAAAAAATGTTTAAAAACAATAAGATAGTTCAGTGCCTAAAACTCAATTGGGACCAATACTTACTCCACGGCCAGACAACTTCAGTACTGTACCACAAGGAGCACGGTCCTAACGTTTAACAGAGCCTTACCTCCCACATCAACCGGTAGTCCATGTTTTCATCCAAGTCTTCAGGCATTCGCTTCTCTCCAGCAAAGGGGCCAAATTTTTCACCCTGTATAGCAATGATTACATTTAAAAAGAATCAATATGATAACCAGCTACAAAAATAAACCAGTTTATCTTTTGGAATCTTTTTCATCTACATCTTCAGTTTAAAATATTAACTATTTAATATGAGCTAATATTAATATTAATACAAAATGTTTCCATATTTTTTAAATCTAGCCTAATCTGTTTTAGTCTACAAGCTTCAATCCACAACACAGAATCCAACATAAAAGGATTTAACTGCTCCACTCTCAAATTCTGACAAGCTCTGAGGACTGTGCTCTCTGCTTCTTCTTCCTCACAGCCTCTGGCAGGAGGTTAAAAAGAAAAGCACAAAGCTTCGCCTGATTGAGAGACAAGCCCACCACCCAAAACATCACCTGGTTTCCATAAAGCTCATAAGTTCATCTCTATTTTGAACAAGAAAGAAGTATGCTTACAGTTCTCAGAGGAAGGCTGTTCATAAATAAGATTTAAAATTTCCTGCCAACCTTCCCAGCAGCCTGGTGGTCATTCTTTATCTACGGGAGTCTCAAAGTGCAATCTTTTGAGAATCAATGGGGCTGTCGCGATTCTACAAATCCTACAAATCTGGAAATGGAGTGTAGGGACAGAATTCTAACAAGTACCCTGCTAAGACCCACAGGCAAAGGCCCTGTAAGCCACGAGGAAAAGGTCATGTAGATAAACATGTATTCCTGATCTGTCCACTGTGAGGCATAGAGCCTGAGTATATCCGCTGTGAGGTGTAGACTGTGGGTGTCTCAGCTGTGAGGTGAAGACTTTGAGTATAGCAGCTGTGAGGCAGAGACTGGGTGTATCCTCTGTGAGGTGAAGACTCTGAGCATGCCACTCTGAGGTGTAGATTCTGAGTGTGCCAACTGTGAGGTATAGACTCTGGTGTATCAGCTGTGAGATGTAGATTCTGGGTGTATCAGCTGTGAGGTTTAGACTCTGTATCAGCTGTGAGGTTTAGACTCTGAGTGTGTCAACTGTTAGGTAAAGACTGGGGTGGGTCAGCTGTGAGGCATGGGCTCTAAATGTGTGGGGACTTAGACCATATTTAACTGCAAGGGACACTTCTATTTGTTCATTTGTGTGTATGTATTTGAGATGTGGCCTTATGTATTCCAGGCTGGCCTCCAACTCAAAGTATATTTTTAGACATGTTTCTCTCTCTCTGTGTGTGTGTGTGTGTGTGTGTGTGTGTGTGTGTGTGTGTGTATGTGTGTGTGTTGAGGTGTGGTCTTGTGGTCTCATCCCAGGCTGGCCTCCAACTCCATGATTGTTTTTGTTCATGGTTGTCCATGGGTTTTGAGCCATGGTCCTGTGTACCCCAGGCTAGCCTCCAACCTGACCTGTAGCTGACATGACACTGAGCTGCTGAGGTTCTCACGCTCTTGCACTAGATGCTACTGTGTTGGTTACACATGTGGGCCCCCAAATCCAGTTGTAGACAGTGCAGGGGCATGAACCCAGGGTGTTACCCATGGTACACCTCTTCCCGGACGCTGTTTTGAGCCGAGCCTGAGAGTACAGCATTAGTGCATCCCATTTTTCAGAAATTCTGTGCATCAATATACAGAAAGCAGACCGCCACTTGTGCTGTGTTGTGCTTACTTCCAACCAGCCTGGAAAGATTTTCCCAGAACCTTCCCTTCGTGTGGGAGTAGAGCTATGTAAGAGGATCAAACCTACGGGGGGATTATTCATGAATTTTGCTAACGGGGAGACAACTACAACTTGATGTCTAAAGGAAATTAAATAATTTAGAAAGTATTTAATAAGCACTAAAAACTGCGGGGGATAAAAAAACTTAATATAGCTTTAAAAAATGATAAACTCAGACCCTCAACTTACACATGAAGAAGAGAAAGCCTGGGGAGCCACAAATGGCAGCAGAGCCAGGACTGTTCCTTAAATCATTTTTTAAAATCTCATTCATTTATTTACTTATTTACTTTCCACATGCATGTGCACACCACACCACAAGACGCAAGTGGAGGCCAGAGGACTACTTTCCTTCCACCGTGTGGGTCCCAAGGATTGAACTCAGATCCTCAGAGTTGGCACCGAGCCCCAGCACAAGACCGTTTCTTTAATGCTAACCTTAGGATGAAAACATTACAGAGTTTTCAAATCGAAGGTATGCTAAGCAAGCTAAACAAGACTAAGGAGGCTGAGGAAGGCTGCTGACTGAGCAATGCCAACGCCCCAGTCTGATCCTTCGAGAAGACATGTCCTTGGAGGCATAGAAGGCTGTGCATTCCTTCTGCTCCGCTTCGCGCTCAAACGAGGAGGGGCTCCAATCTGTGCATCCTTCAGACAGACACACTGCTCTAGTGATGTTCTCCTCAAAAATCAACCGTTCCCCCAGCCAAGAGTGGTGGTCCATGACTGTCATCTCAGCCATGGCTCCCAAGAGGCAGAGGAAGGAGGAACACCCCAAGTTCAAGTCCAGCCTGGTTTACACATTGAGGTACAAACCAACCAGACTTCATAGTGAGATTGTATCTCAAGATAAGACCAGTATCGGATGACAGGCAAACAAAAGCTGCAGAAGAAACGAGACAGTGGCAGGGGATTAACATTATCAGAGCCATGACAAGGACTTCAGAGCCCTTAGTGGAAACTCCCCTCTGGACCAAGTATGAGAAGTGATTCCTGTAGGTTAAGTAGCCTGGTTACACTCTGTCTGCTAAGAAAAACTAGAGGCATCTGTAGAGAGCCAGCACTGACTCAGACTCATCATGACTCAGAGGACAGCAGGTCTGCAAGACCTTGCCTTCCTCAAAGCAGACAACTCAGTACTCAAGACTGTTAAGTTGAAGAAAAAAAGGTGAAGGCCAATCTGAAAACAGATGGAAAAATAAGGTGCTTTTGTAACAAATTTTAGGATTTGTCATTAATGGATATGTTCAACTTTCACGCCACACTATCATGCATTTCACCCTTATCAGATTTTGCAAAAAATGATGTGAACTCAGGTCTCCAAGAAAATAAAAGCCAAACCTTTATTAATGACTTTGCAAGGCTAAAGGACTGATTAGAACTTCCTGATTGAGGAGTGCTGCAGTGTCATAATCCCAAAGCAGAATTATCTCGCACTGTCTTTAGCTCCCTAACAAGGCACACCTTGCCCTCCTCAGTGTCTGACCTAGCATCCTCATGACCATCAGGTGAAACTGTTGGACTACATAACGCGGCAGACAACTAGCTTCCCCTGACCCAGAACACAAATGTCTGGATAGCTCTGAGTTTATAGCAAAGAGTTCCCCACTTTGCTGTAATTGACCCACAAAATGTCCCCACCAATGAATTTGAAAAACTCTGCTTATGCCTTTATTCTGTTCTATAGCTACAAACTCATCATCAAACCCTTTCTGCAATGAAATGCACATGTGATCTGGGCAACCTGAGCCTGCTCCTAAAAACTCTCAGTGTGCACTCATGTCACAGATCCACACATGCCAAACAACCACTTCCTCTAGACATGCACTCTCAGTGGTATGGGTCCACTCCCACCAATGAGAATATATTCTCAATGCCATAGTTCCACCCTCTCCAATCAATCAATTCATCTCCAATCATCTCCTCTCAGCACCACGAGTCCACACACCCCAATCAAACAATAATTTCCTCTTCTTAGTATAGATGAAAAGGAATCAAGAAATTTGTGATTTAATTACGGGCAAAGGACTGAAGAAGGGATGAGAACCCAAATAAATACACTAGGATGGAGGAAAAACAAAACCTCGGGATGCAGGCTGCTAAGATTCTATGGACTCCGCCCAAAAGGCGCAAGTTGGCCAAAGCAGAAAAACTTGACCAGAGCAGCACAAGCAGGTCTCATGAGCATTTCTCTCAGCAAAGGACGGAACTATTGCCAAGCCGAGTAATGCAGAAGCGTAGAGATGCAGAAAGAGTTGTCTCACTGTCTGTGGGCTTCTCTCTAACCCCTCTCAAAGTACACAGAAAGATGTTTTACAGCTCACAAAACTACGCACCTTGCACAAGGTAGCTTTCAGCTGACCAACATCACAAGCCCTCTCATGGGAGCTGTTTTCTGCAAGGGAAAAACACATCCCAACATTGGAACCAAACAAAAAACATATTCTAACATGACACAACTGAATTTCCAAAGAAACCAGAAACTTCCACTTCAAAGACATCATGTGGGACTACCTCAGGCTTTATTGAGCCCAACTACAGAATATATCCAATGCTTTTGTTCCTTCCATCTCTCTGCACCTGGAATGGAGGCATGCCTACTACTCACAGTTGCTACAGCAGGCATCAGGGGGAACAAATGCAATGATGTCCGTCACTCCTTACTCTGCAGTGTGAATGCGTCACATAAACTACATGTGAAAGAAGCAGTCCAGAGTTGTGAAGAAGAGAAAGAGATATACACAGGCATAAACGTAGAGATATTATACCAGAAAGCAGCATATTTCCTCTCCACCCTACTTCCTTAGATACTTGATTTTCCCAGCAAAACTGCCACTAGAATCTTTGATTTACTGCCTGGAAGTGAGGCCTGAAGTCGGAAAGAGCCAGCATGAGGCCAATGAGCAGGAAGAGAGATAGTAGAAAGTCACTGAAAACTAGAGTTATGAAAAGAACTTCAAAGCCTGACATGGGGAAGGCCTCTGCCCTTGATGTGCAGAACTGTGCACGGACACCAGAGAGTTGATTGATGGCACTTAGCAGCCTACTGTCACCTGCAGGGTTGACCTGACCACAAAAGTGGCCTAAACAAACAGCTTCCCCCCCTACCAGAGAGCATGAGATCAAAGTGAATAAGGAAGCCAACTCAGGGGGTTAAGAAAAGAAACTCCTTTGGCAGACAAAATCCTCAAAGGCTGGAGATAAAACTAGTGATATAAGGCCTACTTCAGATGCATGAAGTCCTTCCCCCAGCACATTGCTGCAAAGAAAACTAACTATAATAAAAAGAGAATTCATGAATTTCCTAATGGAACTTAGAGACATCAAAATACAGCAACTCAAGAGATGTTCTTCAATAAAAACTAACTTGCATGGGGAATGTATGCATTTTCCCCTGCGTATAGGTGCACCTGTGTGAGACTACATATGTGTATGTGCATGTCTGTGAAGGCCAGAGGTTGACATTAAGTGTCTTCCTCAATCACTTTACATTTTAATTACTGAAGATCTCTCAGCGAACCCAGAACTCACCAATTTGTCTAGTCTAGCTAACTGCTTGCTCCATGGGTCCCCGATCCCATCTCCTAAACTCTGGATTAGAGGTGACTTGCAAAGCCCCCCAGCATTTTTACATTGACTCTGGGGATCTAAATACTTCTCCAGCACATTATTCATTCAGCCATCTCTCCATCACCATCAATGAACACTTCTAATAATTAAAAAATATGACTGCACAATTGAGTATTTTTAGAAAATGTATTAAAACACAGGAAGAAACAAGAATCAAATTAAAGGAAACCATTTCTCAAAGGAAAACAAAGAGAGATAAGAATGTGATTTATGGAGAACAGATCAAGGACAGCTCCAATCTATATAGTTCAGAGAATATTAAAAAGTAGGTTGAAAGACAGTAATTTGGAAGTTAGTTTTCCAAAGCTGAAGATAAATCTGCCCCTGTAGATCAAATGGCCTCATTCATCGCTGTTGTTGAAAAAAAAATGTATCAGGTAAAATATCATTTATTATTAGCCTATTTTTGTTACAGAGGTATTATAATCAATAAGACACAGACACCTGTTAGATTTTATAATTGCTTTATTTATCTTGGGCTGGGCAGATATTTCCACCTATGCTGTCTCAATAACCTCCCCATCCACTTCCCAGTCCCCATCCAATGCCATCCTCCTTAGCCATTCCTACCTGGGCTACCTTCTTCCATCCATCTTATAATTACTTGCTTATATTTTTCAATTTAGTGTTTTTTTCCATGCCATCCTTGGAGTCCTTTCTCCTGACCCACATGGTTCTTTCTCCACACTAACCTATCATGGCCTCCTCCTTTCTCCTGTATTCCCATCTATCTGTCTCCTTCCCATGATTCTCCTGTCCCCAAACCCCAAGAACCTTAGCCATGCCTACCTCCTTCTACCCTGCCCAGGTACAGGTCTCTTTTATTAACCAATTAGGAATAATATCTTAAGCAAGTTTACACAACAAGGATAGGGAAGTAACCAGATTTTGAAAGCCAGTAATTAGCATCAAAATACAAGCACCAGACCAACCCCCAACAATTCCTATTCAAGTTACATCACAGGCACTGCCATGCTAGGTAACCTCAGAGGTACTCACTCTTTTGTCAAGTGACATCAGAGTCACCCCAAGTTAGTCACCCCAAGTGAATGACCTTGGAGTCATTCACTCCTATGCTAAGTGACATCAATGTCACTCCCATGCAAGGCGACATCAGAATCATTCACTCTTGTTTAGGTGAAATAAGAGTAATTCACTCCTGTGCAAGGTGGTATCATAGCCTAGGCAAACTCTAATAAACTCTCTGAACTTTAGAGATAAACCAAGAGACCTGGCAAGATTTCCAGCTAAATTAGGATATCATCTGTAAAACACAAAGCATCACCCAATATAAACAATCATGAAACCTTGAGAAAATATACACTAAATATAAAAAACAAACAAAAGAAAAACATTGAAAGACATTTAAATCATTCAAGGTAAGAGAAAAGCAACTTCCATTCACAGATTCAAAAGTAAAATTGCACATGTGGTTTAATAAAAGAAACTGCAAAAATCCATTGATAAAATTAACTAGCATAAAGGCTCTGGAACGTAGAACTGGAATAGTAGTTGTATGCTTTACTCAGAGATTAGCACCCTCTAGTAACAGATGGAGGTGGTGGAACTAGAGTAATGCATACAGCAGTGGCCTGGCTCATGAGGTTTCAGAGGGACACAATATTAACAAGTTGACTGGAAGCCAATCCTAATGCTTTAGGAAAGAATATGACTGCCTTCTGCCCATGCCCTAAGAACTTGCCCAGGGCTAAAATTTAAAAAAATATTTCTTTGGTGGAAGGCATTTCAAGACAGTATGATAATAAGTTTGTCGTATGGTAATTACTGGTCACTCTTATGCAAGTCTACAACGAAAAGAAGAGCAAGTAGGGGGAAAAGAATACACAATGCAGTTTGGAAAGAAAAACTGCACTAGGCAGTTTAATGTGTCCCCCAGTGCATGTGCTGGAAAAAAGGCTATGACCATTAAAAGAGATTAGCACCATTAAGAAGAGGCCTGCTCTGCCCTAGAATAAAGGGAAGGGTACCCTCAGGGAAAGCCCCTATACAGCTGAGTCTCTAATTTGTGAAAGGAGAAAGCCTAAGAGATTGCCTGCCCCTGAAAGCAACTGCTTCAACATATTACTATTGCATATTCAACATATTGCTTCAACAAAGCTATTGCTAATGTAACGGTTAAGGAGGCCAGTGTCTGTCCCAAGAAGGTAACCAAACATGGCATTTTCATCTATGGAGACATGGCTTTTGAAACACGAAAAATACAAGAATACAGGGTTAGAGATTCTACTGCTATGGTTTCAAAGAGCTACTGAGACTAGGTGATGTAATAGCAGGGTCAAAGTCACTTCGAGTAGGCCCAGAGAATTCAGGAGGCCTTAAGATGCCCCTGCATAGAGGTGTGAATGTTAAGGCTGAGTTTCAATGGAGAGGTTAGAGCAACTATGAGATATGTACCAAGAGCTGCATGCATGGAGAGGAGCCAGCCCAAGAAAAGATACAGGTTGCAGGCAGCAAAGCTGGAGTAAGAGGAATATTTAACCCCTTTAAAACAGAAGTCTCAGACAGCAGAGATAGAGCTACAGGATTTGGTGTTTTGGTATTTGTTGTACTGGATTTTATTATTACTTTGGTCCAGTATTTATTTCCTTCACTTACTTCATTATTATTTTTTGTAACAGGATGTTATATTCTCTGCCATTGTATGTTGGAAATATGTAAGTTTTTTTTTTTTTTTTTAATTTAACAAGGATCCACACTTAAGAGGGTGAGTCTCAGAAGAAACTTTAGGCTTTGAACTTGTTGAACACTGTTGAGACTGTCAGAGACTATGGGAAATTTGACAATGAACTAAATGCATTTGACATAATGAGATGTCCGTGAGCCTATGAGGGTTAGGAAGTAGAATGTGAGAGTTGGAAGAAAAGCTATCATTCATAGGCTTAGGAACTAAACACATGGTGCCCAGCTAATGGCACTATTTGAAGAGGCTGTGGAACCTCCAGGAGGTGTAGCCTTGCGAGAGGAAGTGCATCACTGGGGTGAGCTTTGGTAACATAGGGTCATGCTCCACTTCCGGTTCACTGTCTCTGCCTTCTGCATGTGTCTAACTGTCCTGCTCTGGCTGTCTGCCACCGTTATGAACTCTGCCTTTGCAGCTGTAAGCCAAAGCAAACTCCTTCCCTCAGTCACTTTTGTTCATGATGTTTTATCACAAAAACAAAGAGCAACTAATACAGCAGATAACAATGAGTTTTTTGGTTTTTATCGTTCTAAAAGGCAATCGATGATCTATAGGAAAAAATTTTTAACCGTAAAGTTTACACATAGAATAAAATGTATGACAATCATGAATAAAGGTGGAAGGAAGAAAGCGTGAGTATATATTTCATCTTGATGTCTCTGACATGTCCCAGTTATCTAACAGATAAAAGAAAAGAAAAAGAAAAAAAAAAAAAGAAAAAACTACAGTTGAACATATACTGCTCTACAACCATCCATCTCTTCAAATTTGGTCCACACAAACGTCCCATCTCAGTTACTAACAGTTCAATCCTCTCAGGCTAAGCCCTTGGATCCTTCCTGTTCTTTTACACTCTACCCTCTCCCTCCAAAATACACTGTTAGAGCTGACAGTCTGAAACTTACTGCCTCCCAAGAACTACACCCAAGAAAATCCTAGTCAGTCAATGTATGCAGTTTTTCCATAACAAATTATGCTCACAGCTGCAAGCAGAGTAATCCTTGATAAACATGCGGCCAACCCTCCCCCACAGGTGCCCTATGCCAGCCTTCAGCCGCACGAAATGCTCTAGGATGTGCGGCTCTCCTTCAGGTACCGTCCCTTTGTTCAGGCCTACATCCTTGAGACACTGTAGGACCTGCCCTGGCTCACTCCTAGAGTGCCATCCTGGTCTCCTTGGAAACCAACAGGCAAAGCAGCTTTGCCTGTCCCAGGATTTCACAATAACTTGACCCCTTGACCAGAATGTTGTTCTGAAAATATATTTGGCTGGTTTTTTTGTTTGTTTGTTTTGTTTTGTTTTGTTTTGTTTTGTTTTGTTTTATTTACCACCTTCAAACCATTGGTGAAATCTCACTTTAACAAGAATTAGCTAGGCTAGCTCATTTACAACATTCCTCATTTATGTACCAGCCAACCATACCCAGCCCTCATTCCACTG
The DNA here is from genome assembly GCF_907164565.1 of Psammomys obesus. Classification (NCBI taxonomy): domain Eukaryota; kingdom Metazoa; phylum Chordata; class Mammalia; order Rodentia; family Muridae; genus Psammomys; species Psammomys obesus. The sequence goes on along the minus strand of NW_026592118.1, from coordinate 6,971,413 downwards.
TTTTTCTATAGCACTTATCATGGTCTAGTATGGTGTAGGGGTTAACTTACATAATGAAGCTTCACAAGAGTCAACACATCCATTGTCTTCACTGCTCTAGCCAAGTGTCTGATATAGACCCTTGTATGATTAAAGTGTTTGAATGACTGGGTGAACTATGACGTAAACAAATATGGCACACTGGTACTATGCAATGCGTTCAATCACCATAAAAGAGCTGTTCACAGTAGCCAGGTTATGGCATCAGCCTGGTTGTCCGTAAACAGATGCACAGATGATGAAAATGTGACAATAAATTAATTAACTAATTAATTATACAAATATGCATAAACACAGTGGAGTTTCATTCAGCCATGAATATTTAAATTCTGCAAGCTGTGGGCAAGTCAATGGAATTGGAGACCATCATGCTGCATGAAACAAACCAAGGCCAGAAAGATGAGTATCACATTTTCGTTCATATACCAAGTCTAGATTTAAAAAGAAAATACTAAGACATCAAAGTAGAAGCATGTTTATTTAGGAAAAAGAAAATCAGTAGGGAAAGACACGGGTCAAGAGAGTACAAAGAATTTAGTCAAAGTATATGACATCCAGGCATGAAAATACCACAAGCAAACCCATTACTTTACACAGTTAGCATGGTCTAGTAAAAAAGGCCACTGCTAAAATAGTTATCAGAAGAAGAGCCAATATAGAAGAATATCCAATATAGAAGAATTTCCCACAGGCTACTGCTGAGAAATGTAAATGACTGCACAGACAAATAAATATATAAATATGTATGGATGAAACCCATCTAAATAAATAATTCATGTGATTCATATGCAGTTTACACATTGTCTGAAGGTAATTTCATACAATCATTATTATGCCCAGCTACATGTAGTATGTTCCATTTCTGGTATCATATAAACACACAAAAAGTTTCAGATTTTGAAGCATTTCAAATTTTACATTAGGGATGCCCAACTCATATGTGGAATGATCTGAGCTACTTTAGTGTGGCTAGACCTCTCCCTAGCACGCATTCTGTCACCTGTGAAGCAGGGTTTTGCCGCATGGCTTAAGTAAGGACTGAGAAAAGCATCCATCACTGCTATCTCTCTCATTCACCCTCTGTCTCCAGCAGCAGGGACAGTTCCTGACAACTGCAACAACTGCATAAATGTTTCATGACTTAGACTATATGAAATTATAAACAAATTATTTAATTACTGGTAACTAATAACATCACAAAAGCAAAATACAAAGTTTCAGAGAAAACACTGGGTTTAAGTGACTCTACGATGTGCCCTTAAAAAATCTGTAAGACAAGAAAGCGGACATGGGGTAAGATGATCAATCCTCACTTAGAAAGACAAATGGGATGTGCATTGGACATATGACAGGAGTCTACCACAGAAGGCATCTGAAAGACTCTACCTAGCAGTGTTGCAAAGCAGATACTAAGACTCATAACCAAACCTTCGGCAGAGTGCAGGGAATCATATGAAAGAAGGAGTTAGTATGATGTGGAAAGGATAGGAGCTCCACAAGGATCAAATATATCTGGGCACAGGGTCTTTTCTGAGACTGACACTCCACCCAGGACCATGTATGGATATAACTAGAACCTCTGCTCAGATGTAGCCTGTGGTAGCTCAGTATCCAATTGGTTTCCCATAGTAAGGGAAACAGAGACTATTTCTGACAGGAACTCAATGGCAGGCCCTTTGACCTTCCCACCCCCCAAGGGAGGAGCAGTCCTGCTATGCCACAGAGGAGGACTTTGCAGCCATTCCTGAAGATACCTGATAAAACAGGGTCAGATGAAAGGGGAGGAGGTCCTCCCCAATCAGTAGACTTGGAAAGGGGCAGGGAGAAGCTGAAGGAGGGAGGGTGGGATTGGGAGGAAATAAGGGAGTGGGATACAACTGGGATACAGAGTTAATAAAATGTAACTAATAATAAAAAAAATTAAATTAAATTAAAAAAATCTGTAAGACAGCAGAAAACATAAGGCCTCAATGGTCCCCATGGTGACTGACTGCATAAACAGAGAGACAGTGTCACTGCAGTGACTCGGTTTTCAGATTAGTGAGTCACCATCATTCACCAGAAAATGAAATAAACATCTACTGGTAATTTCAGCCCTAGGATAAAAATCTACTGGTGTTAAAGCAGTCAACCTTCTAAAAAATTAGCAAAACACATCTTCACACAAACTGTAGTCTACTATTAATGTGGTAATCATTCCTCTGCTTGCTTTTTTCTTTTGTTTTTTGTTTGTTCTTTGGTTGATTGGTTGGTTTGTTTTATTTTGGTCATATATTTTTCCTCTAAACCACCTTTCAACTTTACTTTTTAAATTTTTATTCTATCTTTACAAACTGGACATTAAACTTATTTTCATTAATTTTTTTCCATGAGAAATAAATGTCTGCCTTGGTCTGAAAGACAGGGGGTTGACAGTTGATAGTGGGGAGGGAATGGGAACTGAAGAGACAGCTATACACTTTGGGGCCTCAGTGTGCCCACCAGTACCATGGTAATGTGCCTACCAGAACTGATGACGTTCTTTAAAGTGTCATTATTTGGAACCTATTAGAACCTACTCTTTCCTGCTCTTGCTCCAAAACACACTTTTTCTTCCCCTTTTTAAAGGCACACACCCAGGCTTTAATGCATAAAACACTAATCAGTACATTTGCAAGAGGTGTGTCTTTTTACAGGACCAGGACAAGATGAAACTGTCACTCCAATTAGTAATTACAAAACATCCCAAATTATCTAGATTTAGTTGCAGGGCTCCACTGAAGGAACTGCCTCACAATGGGGGAGTCTAGAGAAATACGTGGTCCCTTTGGAAAAGGAAGCCGAAATCAGCCTGTGGAATGTACAAGTACGGCCTTTCTTGGAAGATTCCCCATGCCGATTCTGGATTCTAACCCCTGAACTTTTAAATCAACGGATAACTTGAATTTTAATCACTTTGTGAAACAGAAGGATTATACAACCACACCTGCTAGGATGTAACATCTGGACGTAACATCTGGTGTTGTCAGCACAGGCTCTAAAGTGGAAGATCCTGAAATCTGTCTAGAAGAAGGACCTTTAAGAGAGGTCCTTAACATAGCTCCAATCACAACTGTTATCTTCTCAGACTTCTTGAAATACAGTCAGGAAAGACGTACACGGGTGAGACATGGTGAAATAGGCAAGTCATGCAAGAACATGCAGCTTGATCTTACAAGGCAGCTAACATCTGCGGTGTGGCTTCAGCTTTGTCCCTGCTGTTCCCGGGAGGGAAAAGCTGACTTAAAGGCATCGGTGAAGCTGTCCACGACCTTGCGATTGAGTATCAAAAACTGGATATCAAAAGAGTCTGGGCTACTGTAAGCCGTGTTCTGTGGTCAGCATGCTAGGTGCAACCTGGGTGAAATCTTGTGTTTTCTGTTAAAGTTACAGTAGCAAGAGAAGATGAGTACCTACCAACACTACAACAGTATGACTCAAGATACTTCATCCCAACACAAGTACATGGAAACCTCAAAAGAAAATACACTGCCCAACTACTAAAAACGATCTGAGTAATTCAAAACAGGCTTGTGTGATAATTGTTACTTTTAAACAACTATTTGGTGTCTTACTGTTCATCAACACAAAGTGGTTCTTAATTATCGTTATATGAGAAACCTTCAAGAACTGTCCGTTGGACAGTTCAAGACTTTCAAGAACAGTCTGTAAGACTGACACAAAAGCATAATGTCAATGGTACAGGGGAGTCATTCGTGATGGTTGCATTTGGCTTTGAAAGACTACTGATTTTGACCATCCGTCATTTGGCAACATCTATCCAACTCATCGCTCAATTAAGTAATATCTTTGCTTCGTTTGTTTACATTTGAACACTCTCCCATATAGCCATTAAAATATGTTAATATGGGGGGTAGGTTCCATTTGGGCTATGGAACTTCTGGTAGATCATGTTGTGAACCCAGCACTGTCCATTAGTCTTTGCTCTTTGTATCTTTGTATGGGTTCTAGAGAGCTATCCTCTGAACCTGTGCTTTTCTAAGTATCCGCTAACAAAGCAAAGCTGGGACAGCTAGGAGGAGAGGCTGGGAAGGTATGGGGGCAATGTTTATAAAGCATGTTGCTCCATAACAGAATGTTCTAGAAACAACATACACTTTCCATTCAGAAACTATGGGCTTGAAGCTTAATTCACTAACTCGGCAGGTTGTCCAACTGCAGAATTCCTCTGCTCACCTCTTAAATGAGAACTAAAAGTTGGCTCCAGAGAGCACTGAGCCGGAAAAGTCAAATGATGTAATGGACTAAGTACCAAGCACAGGCCCTGCTCAGTGAACCCTGGCTCTGCTTACTCTGGGTTCTTTTGCCCCTGGTTCGTTTCACATCTGCTAACCCACCCTAGCTCTAGCACCATGGTCTAAGGTTATAACTTAAGATTTTGAAAGCTCTGCCTTCTTACATCTCTGCAAGGAACAGCCAACATCCGAAGTGCGTCATCACACAGGAGGGGCAACCTGCGCTTGCTCTGATCACACGCCTGTGCGGTTCTGGAAGATCCAACGCCAGAATAAAATTCAAAAACGCAAAGAAAATAGGCCGAAGATTCAGACATCCTCCCAGGGCAGCAGTGGGGAAAGGCCTCCTTTCTGAGGCTCCCGGGCCTGCACTGAGCTCCAGGCTGCCCGGGCCCATGGGGAGGAGAAGTGAGAGGTCAGATCACACCGACTGCTTGGAAGGCAGGGGCGCCGGGCGTTGGGCTCGGGGAGCCTCTCGCCACAGCCGCGGGGGACAGCAGGGACGCCCGCTCCCTCCAGGCCCGCGCTCCCCGCCGGCCCCGGGACGTGGCGCGGCCTACGCGGGCCGCTCACCCACCTTGCGCACGCGGCGGGCGGTGTAGAGCCCCATCCCGTCCTGGACGCGGGACGGCTTCAGGGCGAACCTGTCTGGCACGTACATGCCCAGCATCCTCCGCTGCTCGGCCGCGCGCCCCGGGCGCCGCACGTGGAGAGGGGGTGCGGGCCAGGGGAGGCCGGGAGGAGGAAATGAGCTCTGCTCCCAGAATCCCCACCTCCCTGCTCGGCTCCCCGCGGCCCGGCCCCTCCTCGGCCCCGGCAGGGGCGGCCGGAGCGGCGGGGCGCCCCGGCCATCGGACCGCGCTGATTGGCCCAAAGTTGTTGGTGGCCCCGGCTTGAGAGCCCCAAAGCCCAGGCCCTGGAGCCTCTTACTCCAGGATGAGGGTGAGCCTGTGGCCACGACAGCCCTCCTTGCTGTCTCTGCCTTTGGCAGGAATTTCTGGAGTCTCCTCAAATGCAGAATGAAATGGGCTGTGGCATGCTCCAAAACATCCTTTTGCTGACCACAGCTGAGACCAACCCAAAAGTCTGGGAAACCTTTGAGGCTCAGTGGTTGTGTCTTTGTTTCGGGAGGGTTGAGTTCCCAAGGAGTACCCCCCATTTCAAGATGAAAATTGGACATACGTATCTAAATAATATTTATGGCGAGAGGACCTCTGGAAAGTGATTATACTTTTCAAGGCTTGTGACTGTGAAGTCCTCTTTCTAGCGTTGTTCAGGTCAGACTCTGCCTCCTTGCATTCCATTCAGCAAGACTGGCCATCCATTCTTAAGTTTTTTTGTCAACTTGACACAAACCAGAGCTTCCTCTGGGAATCGTGAACTTAAATTGAGAAAATGTCTCGATCAGATTGGTCTGTAGATAATCTGTGAGACATTTTCTTGATTTATAATTGGTGTGGGGGGCCCTAGCCCACTGCGGACTCTGTCATGCCTGGATCAGGTGATCCGAGGTTGTATAAAAAACAGCTGAGCAAGCTATAACGAGGAAGCAGGGTTTTGTTATGGTCTCTGCTTGGATCCCTGCTTTCATGTCCCTGCCTTGAGTTTCTGTCTTGGCTGACTTCAGTGATGGACCAAGATGGAAAACGTAAGTCAAAGAATCCTTTGCTCCCCCAGTTGCTCTGGGCCAGAATGTTTGATCACAGAAAGCAAAGCAAGAAGAGCACCTGCTCCAGAGACAATTAAGACATTAAGACAATTAATGGACACTGTCCATTCAATGTGACAACGCTAGGAAAAGGAACAGAGAGAAACAATGACTCCACTAGGTTCCTGGCATGAAAGCCAGGTTTAAATGGTGGGTAAGAAATATTTGTGAAAAAGAAGGCTAGTCAAAGTGTAGGTTGCACCTATAGAGTCATCATTTTAGCTCCAGGCTTTTCTGCAGGGTAGTCTGACAAGTAGTGAGAACTTCATAAAATTGATTCCTGGGATAGAACTTCTTCCAGTGGCCTGTAAGATAAGATCTTGTCTTTCAGAATTTCTCTAGACCAAGCAGATATTTGGCCTGTTTGCAACACAGACTAGCTCACTTTTGAATTAATAACTCACAGAGGTGATGTTATTTGAAAGCATTTGTTATTCAAAAAGGCAGGACTAATGTTCTTGTACTGATTTCCCCCTTTCCCCTATTAAAACAAGAGAATGACTTGATTTGTCTTTTATTTTCAAATCAAAGGGAACACCTTACCCAACTGTATTGGCTCATACTTGACTGAGACAACTTTCAGAAACTGTTTTTGGCTCACAGTTTCAGTGGGTTCAGTTAATGGAGAAAAAGCATGGTAAATCCATCTAGTTCAAATGATGATAGTCCTAGAAGCCGCAAGACAAAAGGCACCCAGGGACAGTACAGCCACAAGAACCTGCCCCCAAAGGCCTACTGCCACTGCAGGAGCCCCTTCTGAGTTTATAGAACCTTTCACAATAGCATCCCATTTTCAGACAAAGCATTCCAGTTATCAAAGGATGGGGTTTATTACCTATTCAAACCACAGCACAGATCATTCTAAGGAAATAAAGAGTTTTCCAGAACCATCTGAAGTCATGTAGATCTTACTGGTTACTTAGCACAGAGACAAACATTTACCTTAGAAAATGCTATTTAAAATAAACACCATAGTTGATTGCTGATATTTTAGTGAAAATGCTGTCAAAGGACACATCCATAGTCAATGACATATTTCTTATGGAATTAGGCAGTGCCATTAATTTCTTGTATTTGGCATAGTGAAGTTTCAAGTACCAGTTTACTAGTAGAAAGGTAAGTAGCTGAGTCAGTTTACAATAGACTGTGTAAGATTCATAATAAATTACCATTGCTTAAAGATGTTTAATTTTAGAAATGTTTAGAATGTTTTGTTGTTTCGAGTTACAAATGAACACTAAGTAGACATGTTGTGTATACCAACTGAAAAAATATTTTTTGGCTCAGCATTATAGGTGAGTTTAAGATAATAACATTTGTAAATGCTGGTATCCTATGTTTTTAAAGACTACTTAAAAATGCACATATAGCCTGGTGATAGTAGCCCACCCCTTTACTCCCAGCACTCTGGAGGCAGAGACATGCAGATCTCTGAGTTTGAGTCCAACTTAGTCTATAGAGAGAGTTTCAGAACAACTAGAGCTACACAGAGAAACCCTGTCTCAGAAAAACAACAAAAACAAAATTTTAAATGTACATATAACACAGATAGATGATAGATAGATAGATAGATAGATAGATAGATAGATAGATAGATGATAGGTAGTTGATAGACGATGTGTGTGTATGTGTGTTTGTGTGTATGTGTGTGTATGTGTGTGTTTGTGTGTATGTGTGTGTGTTTGTGTGTATGTGTGTTTGTGTGTGTGTGTGTGTGTGTGTGTGTGTGTGTGTGTTCATGCTGCTACAGGCAAGATGAGATGAGACAAGAAATGTTCCATCCTTTGCTATAAGGAACTGGACCTGCCTTCTCCCTCAGATCCGCTGGAGTCACAAGAGCTGCCATAGTCAGGACACAGACTAGAGGCTTTCGAGACAAGTTTAATCAGGCGATGGCATCCACAGCTGACAAGCCTTGAATTCTTCTTCCAGCAGATTAAGTTTCTTGCCTGGGTCATGCCCCCAAACAGGAGAACACTAGACCTAAATGACTGTTAAATGTGGGGGGGACTTATAGATTATTGGGAAAAGAATGTTCTGTCTATGTAAATGAATAAAATGTTGTTTAAGACCAATGTTAATACCCTCAAAAAACTCTGTACAGACTTGCTTTTGAGATTTTTGACCATGAAGCAATTAAGTTGGGTCAATAACCCCTTTTCTTCCTGGATCCTACCCCCTTTTAGCCCTCTGATTATGCTGTATTTTATTTTGCTGTTTGCACCCTGCCTCATCCAATTTCTAAATGGAAGATGAGAAATACTGCAAAAATCACTGCTCATAGGGTTTTGGTTCAATACCAAATATTTCTCAACACAGAAGGTGATGGCGGAGATGACACCTCCTTTATAAAACAAAGAGAAGTTGTGGGGCACATGGACTGGTGAGAGTATTGATCACCGCCTCCCTGCTCTGTGCCTGCATTGCCCTGTGCACATAGTCTAAACAACCCCTACCTCCACAAATTCTCAGACAGTCCAATAGCCTGGAACCTGGAATTCCCCTCCACGTAAATAAAGCATTGACAACATCTTAGCCTCGGCCAGTGAAATGTATTCACCCTGAAAATCCCTTTCCCAAGCTTCATACAGCTCTTGTTCATCCCAAATAAACTGGCACAAGCTGTTTCCCTAAGTATTGCCTAACAGAGCTGCAAAGTTTGGAATCACAGATAGATAGATAGATAGATAGATAGATAGATAGATAGATAGATAGATAGATAGATGAGAGAGAGAGACGGATTCAATGCAGTTACCCAAACATGGCAGTTCATTCCCGAGGAGTCATAGACTAACAGAAATGCCGTGCTATGCAAGGTTCATTCAAGTTGTTGGTCAGTGGTATCTAAGAGCCATCCAAAACAATATAGCCTATTGCCATTACTCTTGGCTACCTACCAGAACATGAAGGTAATACCCTATTTCAGGAGACACCACACACATTTTGGTCACAGGTTTAGAGGATTCAAACTGGAACTGACGTAAAAGCCTCCTCCATGGGAGCTCTCACAGCGTTGGTAGATACTGTTTAAGCTGCCAACAGAGAAAAACAGCATCAGTTGTCCTATCCACTGTAATGCTTATGGGCTGCAACAGTGACAGGACCAGCAAGATACCCGCAATAATGCAGTGGTGGCACTTGTATTATAGGGACCACAAACAGCTGTCTAATTGACCCTAAGGTCCATGCAGTTGGAAGGAGTCCAGGACTGAGGTGCCATAAGCCCTGGAGAAAAGCCTACTACTAGCATATTTCTAACGTACTATGGTTCCCAACGGTCTACTACCTACTCACCCTTATACCCATGATTAAGGGCAGCTCCCACATCTTCTCAAAGAAGCTTCTTTTTTTGCAGCAGATGGAGACTATCAGAGAAGCTCCCAGCCTGACAAAATGCAGAGAATAATGACCATAGGATAGCAAACTCCAAGGAGACAGTTATAACTCCTATACCTAGGGCTCAGAGAACACAGCAGAAGAGGGAGTAGAGCGTGTGATCCTGAGAAATAGAAGGGCCACTTCACACTGGTTTCTTCTGAACAGGGAAAGGATTTAGCTCTCATGAACTCTCAGCAATGTGGATGCATATATGAGACAATCAACTCACCACAAGACCTCACCCCTGAATGAACCACCACGGGTCGTCAACGCTGGAGTAGGAGGAATAACCACCTTTTTTTGCTCCTATTTTGCTTGCTTGTTTCTTTGTTTGGTTTTGTTTTCCAGGGACAACACTGGAATCCTAAACCCATAATTAGATAAATATGCACATAGAAGAAGAGGTCATTGATTAGATAGGGATGGCCAAAAAGACAGTGGCGGGGGTGGGGATGGGAATAGCGGAAATGCAGTGCACGAAAGCCTCACTTATGCCATAATGTTTTTAATTATCTTTATTGATCCTTCGATAAGTTCATACATGTATGTGATGTGTTTTGATCATATCTACATGCCACTCACACTCCATGCAGGAGTCTCCACAGCTATCCCAGCAGCCAATCAGACTGCAGCCTCACCCCAGAAAATCTGAACCGCAGAACCACATTAACAAATGCCTCCAGATTAGACCCCCGATGCACATAGACATCACGAATAAGAAATATAGTAAACAAACAAACAAACAAAGCAAAACAAAAAACACCCATTAAAAACATCAAAGCAGACCGTATACAGTCAACACTAGCACACATCTGTCCACAGAATAAAAGTCTTTATACGAAAAAAAGTTGATGGAATATACAACTGATGCTCTAAATGTACAGATATCAGTGCAGGTACAGAAGAAACACAACATATCAAGGAATCATGAAAAGTAGTGATCCCTCAGTCACAAAACCTTAAGGAGAAAATTTACAAATCTCCTGAAAAATACAACCACAATAATAAGTTCTAAGAAAGTTCATCAAGTGACAAGAGAATATAGACAGATCTGGAAAAGAGTTCAAGACCAGACTGAGAAATCCAACCAAGTGATGGATGCCAAAAGGAGAGGAAAGAGGGAAGAAAGCCTGTGACATCTGTGGGCAATAACTGAGTGAGCAAATATTTACATTACCCAAATTCCACCAATTGAAAAGAGATGGAGAAAGAAACAGAAAACACATTTAATGAAATGATAACAAAAAAACTTCCAAAATACTGAGAGAGAGGACACCCAGATCCATGACACTCAAAGAATGTCAATTAGATTCAAACCAAATAGGTCTTCTCCAAAATCAAAAGACAGAGACTTCTAAGATGAGCGGGGGAAAAACATCACCTCACATATCAGATGTGGGTGTTCACATTATCAAGTTGACAGGAGCTGCAATCACCTAGGGGACAGAGCCCAAGCAGTCCTGGAGAGGCCTGGAGGATTACATTCGCTAGGTTAATTAAAGTGGGCAGAACCATTCTAGCTGTGGATGGCACTGCTCCCTGGGCTTAAGTCCTGGCCTCCTGGAAAGAAGAGGAACTGAAGCACAAGCATTCTGCACTCTCTCTTCCTAACTGTGGCTGCAATGGGACCAGAGGCCTTTAAGTTCCTGCCTTTTCACGTCCCACCATGATGACCTGCAAATACTTCACCTCTGCTCAGAATAAAGTCTTTCTCTCCTAAGCTGCTGCTTTCAGGTTATTTCATTATAGTGACTAGAAAAGTAACTAAGACACTGGGGAATCACATGTAGACTACAGTAGATTTCCTGGAAGAAATTATCTGTTCCAGAAGAAAATGAAATTATATATCCAGAGTGTTAAAAGAAAAGGAAAAGGATCATTAAGATTCCTGGGCCAGCAGAGCTACTCTGCAGACATGAAGGAGAAATAATATTTTTTCCTCATGCAATGGAATCTCAGCACCACTGCGCCAGCACTAAGGGATATCTAAGTGAATTCTGAATCTAAACATGAAAGGATGGTAGCTGCCATTGTGAAAATGCAGAATGCACTGGTAAAGCAGACACACGAAAGAAAGAAATTAAGCAACATCATTGCCGAAAACACCAGGCAACAGACAAAGACCATCAAAGTGTAAGAAGAACAAAGGTTATTTGACAACAATTAACACAATGGCAAGGGTAGCCCACTACCTATCAATAATAGCTTCAAATATAAGTGAATTAAGTTTCCAAGTAAGACGTGTAGCCTGGCTATGAAGAGTGTTGATATATACCCATAATCTCAGCTCTTAGGAGGAGACGCAGGAAGACAAATTAAAATCAGAGAATTAGACTCCACGAGGAGCTCAAGTTCAGCCTGGGACATTTAGCACATCTCTCAAATGTAAATAAATAAATAAAAAATATAGGTCTGCCAAATGGGTAAAATAAAAAATAAGAGTAAGTGTAGCCCATTTCTATGGTATCTACATGAAATTTAATTCATTATTAAAGAGGTGTTGACTAAAAGTGAAGGAATAGAGAACAAATCCCACACTAAAAGAAACCCAGAAGAACAGAAAAAGCTTCTATCCAAGACAACACACCTCAAAGAAATAATCTTAAACTTAAAAACTTTATTATTAATATGTTATTATTATATTATAATGAGTAACAAATTAAAAGGTTATTATTTAACATCATAAAAAGAATGATATCTTAACAAGAGGACATTACTACTGTATACATACAAATACACAAAACAAGAGAGACACATGTAGACTGAAAAGGGGAAGCAGGCTCCCTGAAACCGTACTTATTGTTTCTAGAAGACACTTTGAGAAGAAGTGGCAGGAAAGCATGACTATCTCAACAAGACCACTAGAAGACAGGAAAGGACCCAGGGGCCTATTGAGAATGCAACCCATGGTTTACTTCTCAGACTCTCAGACTTGAGGGTCTCCCTTTCTGAATTTCAGGGGAAACTGATATCCAGAACCCACAGAAGAGTGAAATGAGAGACTAATTTCACAAAGCTTTCTCTGACATCCACATATCCGCAGTAGAATATTTAGCACAAAAATCATCATCAACAACAGCAGTGACAATAACAATAATAATTATTATTTTAAAATTAATAATGCTGGCAAAGACATGAAAAGAAACCTGTGCACTGTTGGTCTTCTTGATCAGGTGTAGAGGTGTCCAGGAGACCCACAATTCTCAGGCCTAACAAGGTATCCCCATGGAAGGGTATCCTGATACATGGAAGCCCAGGAACCACACAGCTCTGAGAGGAGACCTCTTCAGCAGAGATGCTGCATTTCCCAGGGGAGGATTTCCCCAACCTTTGCTGAGCTGAGACGCTTAGGATCCTAGGTACCTCTCCTTCTCCGGCCGTTGCAGCTCCCAGAGGACAGTTACCCCAATCCCAAATGAGCTGAGGAGCTTAGAAGTCTGAGCCCTGCACCTTCTTTGATTCTTCTCTGCTGGGCTTCTTGGCTTCTTCTGATGAGAGAGTCATACCAGGCTGTAAATTTCTTAAAAGAGATTTATTGGAGGGAAAAATCCAGGAGAGGAGGCATAGATCAGGAGTGGCTGTCTTTGCTCTCTGGTGAAGACATCAGAGAACTGGGCAAACACAGCCTTCATATAAGATTTTTCAGGGGGTGGAGCTTTCTAGGGTAGAGATTTCCACAGTGAGGATTAGTGGTATTTCAAGACCAGAGCCTGGGAAAAGCTTAGAGATTGGTGGGGTTTGTTCAGCTTTTTGCCTAAAATTAGCTTAAACCTGGGAGGGGTCCCACTGAGGGCCTGGAGATGGCCTTTGTGACAGAAGCTGGATCTGCCAGTTTCACAGTTAGAGAGGTGTGAGGGACGGGAACTATTAACTAATGCCCTAAGGAACACAAACTCAATTCTAAACTAAACAAAACAACTTTCTTTCACCAAACTACGAACTTATACTAAGAGGTCAGGTTTGTAGTTCTGGCTGGAATGTCAGAAACTGCCAGCCTTGGAAGAATTGCTGGTTTATGCATTGTTGCCATAAATATGGCACTAGAGCTCACAGGCTGGCTCCAGTTGAACAAGCCTCCCTCTCCCTGAGTTCTCTGTCAGCAGCAGCCGTAACTGATGCCTCCAGTGCTGTTTTCTCTGTGGCTTCAGTTTCTCAGTTTCTCCAAGCACCTGATCTCAGGTCCCAGGGCTGTGGAGATTTAGCCTCAGCTGCTCACCTCAACCCTGAGGTGTTGCTGTCTGGAAGTATAGAGAGGCCAGCACCACAGCCTGAAGACTCCAGCACCTCTTTCAGGGACCACAGACGTTGAATCGCTAAAGAGGGGGTACCCCGAGGAAAGATGTAGGGGACCCCAGAGTCTAACCTTGAAGATGCCCAGTCTGACTGCTGGAGTTTCTAAGCACAGACCAGGACACTTTCCTGCAAAGTATACAAAGTATGCAAAATAAACAAAGGGAGTCTGGCGCAGAAGATTTTCCCTGCAGTGAATAGCCAACAAATACAATATTGCCCAGGAAGAAAATTAGTACAACCATTACAGAAAACAGGTTGATGTTTCCTTTAAGTACAAGAAATAGAACTACCATAGGATTTAAGAATTCTACTATGATTACACAAAGAAACTGAACTCAGTATGTAAAGCAAGAACAAAACAAAAATAACCTCCTATCAGACAGTAGTGAATGTATGAAATTAATCTAGATGTCCATTGATGGCCGAATGGATAAAGAAGATATAAAACACTAAACAGTTGAATACTATTCATCCATAAAAAGCACAAACTCCTATCATTTTTGGCGATATGGATGAGCTTGTAGGATATTATATTAACTGAAGCGATACAAACATAGAAGGACAAACACGGTTCTGTCTTACATGTGTCGGTGTCGTTGGAAAAGAGCATACCATGAAGTTACAAAGGATGACAGAAGCAGTTATCAGGGGAGGGTACTAACAAGAATAGTGGTGCCCTAGAGGGGACAAATGATTTGTGTTCTATGGAAGAGTAAAGAACCATGGTTGCAATAATAAATAATAAGTAAATAAATTGTCAACTGTGGTTGCCAACGATTCCTTGATATGTCAATAAAGAGGCTTGGCAGCCAATGACTGTGCAGGGAACAGAATAGAGCTGGACTTCCAGCCAGCCAGGAGATGAGGCGAGAAAGAGGAAGAGAAGGTTCAGTCAGGAGGAGAGGTTCAGGAGAGATCATGAGAAAGCAGCCAGATCAGATAAAGCCATAAAGTGCAAGTATTCTTGGGATTTTAGCTAGGTGGAAGCCAGATCAGCATAGAGGACTAAAATATAGTAATACTACTCAGCGCCTGTGCCATAAATCTTGTTAAGTAACTATAGAAGTCCAGTCTCAATTATTTGGGTGATACCTGGGTTAAGAGAGAAACTGCAACACATTTTAAAACAACTGCTAACACTTCCCTGATCATCCACATGCATCATTGTGTGTGTGTGTGTGTGTGTGTGTGTGTGTGTGTGTGTGCGTGAAATCAGATTCATTACCTACTTTATTCATGTACTTATTTTGTTTGGGTTTTCTCTGTTCTTCACATGCAAACAATAGCACACATACCTCTCCATACATACACAAATAATAATAATAATAATAAATCATTTTTAAGTGACTGATGCTGGCAAAGACATGAAGAAAGGAACCTAAGCCCACTACTGGCTTAAGTCATCTTATCTGAAACAGTATTCCATGCAGCCCTCCTACTTGTGCCCATGTCTCTGTGAGCTTATGGTTAATGGCTACCAGTTCAACACTTAGGAATATCTTGTTTCTTGTATTCTTCAGGTAGTTGTGAATGTAAATGCTTTTCACACTAGAACAAACAAACAGAAAAATAGTTAACTATGCCCAACAGAACTAAACACTTCTTTTACATGAGCCTTATCTTCAAAGTCTGGTTCCCAGCATAGGTAAATGGTGAATAAACAGTAACCTCTGCAGACTTCCGCCACCTCACTCTAATACCTGGGAAAGGGTGTTAATGTCAATGTCAGAAGGTACCTGGAGTGACTCTCAGGATGGGAGCAGTAAGAGATGAGACCAAACCAGGTGATTTTGCAGCTGTTTGGCTAATTTATTTTGGAATGGTGTGTTCAGCAGTTTACGCTCATACCTTTTCCGCCTTACTTCCTCCTCTCCTGTTTTGTGCCAGTCTTCCAGAGCATATGCTGTCATATGCTGTAAGGAATATTTTATGCATGAAATTACAGTGCTCTTTAAGGCTTGCTCACTGGGGGGAGTGTGGAGTCATGTCATTCTGCCGCTCTATATCTTTTCATGGGAAATGAAAACTGGTATCTGAAAGAAGCAACTTGCAGTAAGATATTTTTCTTCTTTTCCTGGTATTTCTAAGAACCATCAGTTTCCAATACTTTATTATAGATAATCCTTACCAATTTAAATGTCCAAGATTTCAATAAAACATGATTCATGAAAAGTAAATAACTTTGCAAATGTGATTCCAGATTTTTTCTTCAGAGGATCCAAGACATTCCTTCATTTCAGTAGGAATTACAAAGTGTGGATCTGAGGGGGAAACTTAGCTCATGAAATTTAAAATGATTGTCAGGTTACAGGGCTTATAAAATGTTTCTAATGCTTGTGACTACAGAAAATTTAAATTTAAAAAGAAATAATCAATTTCACCAGGTTTCAAACTATTTACTTATTTTAATTCAATGTTTCATGTATCACAGGCTGGCCTCAAACACATTATATGGCCAAGCATGACGTTGGGCTTCTGATCCTCCTGCTTTTACCTTCCAAATGCAAATATTGCTGGCTTGTGCCACACATGCTGACTCTGTGATTGAAGTAGTGCACAAAGGCAAAGTGTCTACCAGCTGAGCGATGGTACCCCTAAACTCTCCTGTTAGGCCACTTCTAACAATATCCTTAATAAACAGCAGTTTGTATATTCATTCAAAGTATTATCCAAACCAGAAGAATTTGTTGTAAAAGACAAAGACTTTATATTACTCACTAGTTACAAAGTAAAACTTGAATCTGATCCAGATAATTGCCTAGCACACAGAGTGAAAAAGCCATGGTACTCTATGGACTGTGTTTACATGTTAACATAAGATCATAACGCTGGTTCCAAGCAAAATAGACCAAATATAGGATGCCTAAGGAACTGAGTTTAATGATTATTTTTTTCACTAAATTCAATACTCATAATTTTAACTTGGACCTTCAGGGACGCAATTTCAACAGGTTTCAGTAATTCTGATTTTCCTCCAATAAGTTAGTTTCAGCTACTAATTTTAACTGGTGCAGCATTTTAGACTGTTCCAAAGAGGACTTTTATTAAGCCTGAAATTTCTCAACATTCAAATGTTATTGGACCACAAATGTTATTGCTTGCTTAATTAACCATTTTTATTTGGGCCCCCTACAGGATTTCTACGTGTCCGAAATGTCAGCTAGAAGAAACTCATGAGAATGGCGTCCAATTTCCTTTAAAGGGGGTTGGGTATGTTTTTGATTGTTTGCCATGGCTACAAAATTTTATTGTCATTGGGAGATGTTTATTTATTAATGGTCTTATTAAAAGTAAAACAAGGAATATACAGGTATATTTTATAGAAATAAAAAAGGTAGATTATTGAATCTACTCAACTTAAGGTTTTATTTGTTATTCCCAAATAAGGTTAATTTTAACTCTGGTATAGGATTTTGCATATTGATGCAAAAATAAGTATTTTTGATACATTGGTATAAGCTTTAGTATATTGATAGAAAGTCAAGGTTACTTCCAATACCTTTAAACTATTATTAAAAGGTGGTTAGGATATTAGGTATGCAAGTTAATTGTTAGTTATTCAACTCATAGTCATGTCAGACACTAGTCTAATTTATCACAGGAGTATACATCCTAGGTTTAATAGATAGATATGATTTTGTATACAAATCGATTACAGGTAGTCTTCAAAAACTTCAGAGACCTACAGAATATGGCATTTAAAATGTTCTTGTTATTTTAAAGATTCTTTGACAATGAGACAAGTCATTTCCTGACAGCACCCCGCCTACCTGAAAGAAGATAATGAGCATCAAAGAACCTCTATATGGAGATGGCTTCAAATGTGGCAAACAAGCCACTCGGGTACAGAAAATACCCCCTCTTCACAACAGACAAATTCTGCCAAAAATGGGCAAGCTTAAATGCAAGACAGGTCAACTGCTGAACTCTGCCAAGACAGGGTAAGTAAGTCCTAAATAGTTCCTGCTTGACGTATATGTCTGTCAAAATATTCTGAGCCAGAAGGCTGAAGATGATGCTCCAATGTTATAGAGAGTTATGGGTAACTGTTCAGCAGCAAACTGTCTCTGTCAATTTTTATTTTCTGGAAGCTGCTAACATGCACTTCCTATTTACTCTCATAACTAATTTTATTCCTTCTCAAGTCTCTGATGGGGTTGAAGACCAAATAGTTACAGTACCACATTTAAGCTTAAGTTGTTTAGAAGTTAAGAAATCTTTTCATATAGGTAATACCAATAAGGATAAAGGTTAATTTAGGTATAGAACTTTAAACTTGTCAAGATAGATAGGTTAATCAGATACTTTCTCCTAAGATACCCTCTCCATGTGCTAAATACACATGGACTGGACATTGCACATGTAGATTTTACCTAACAGTTTTCATAATTCATAATTATTAATGAATTGAAAGAAAAGGAGCCTTTTATTGGACTTAAAGGGGGAAATGTTTTTCGGTTTTTTTTTTTTTTTTAATGTATACACCTTACCCTTGTTCATTCAAATACTGATTTCTCCCCCGGCCCCCACTCTCTGGTTTCAATCTGGTTATTGCATTGTTATACTTATTCTAAGCATCCTGTCTCAACTCTTGTGTAAACAGGACAAAATAAAACAACTAGACACAATGTTGAGCAGGGAGAAGCCAGAGGACAGGAAAGAGGGGAGGAGCCAGAAGGCAGGAGATGAGTGGGAGGAGAAGGGGCAAGAGAAGAGCTAGGAGAGCAGAGCTAGAGGAGAGATCTTGGAGGACATGGAGCATGAAACAGACCTAAGATTTCACAAAAAGCAAGTATAATGTGGGAAATCTAAATGTTAGGAAACTGAGGGCTTGGAGGTTTAGGAGGGAGTAAATTTGCCCAGCATTGTGTTCTAGGTTAACAAAAAAAAAAAAAGTTAGTTTCATCAGCATTTATGTATGAAATGTTCCTTGTAGTGAAGTTTTTTCATCCTTGGTTGAGAAGGCACATAATCTTGGTCAGCTAAAAACATGATGTTTTGCTGGAAGCTGGCCCATGTAATGGGAGTGGTATTTGCCAGCTGGAAAAACAGCATAATGTGGACTCAGATAAATAGAAGCCCACAGACAGGCAGGCAATGCTTTGAATCTCTACTCTTCGTGAGGTGCACATTGCTTTGATGGTCTTCATTTTTTTACACTTCACTTCTTGGAGAGAAACGCTCCAGGGCAGAGAAATTCTCATGGCAATTCCATTGAGTCTTTTGGCTTTTGATGACTCATTCCATTTTGGTGGAGTCTTTCTCCTGAATCATGCTGAATCATGTTGCTGTTTGGTATTGGATTTTGAACTGGACTGCTGGTATCTGGACAAAGAAGAGTGGATTTGCGCCAAGGAATTAAAAAAGATCTAAAAAGGTCCACAACCCCCTTTTCCTAATAACCTTCTTTCTTTCCTACCTCTGATCAGTGGGATGGAAAAGAGGTAGAATTATTAAAGAACCCTAAATAAAGTAGATTTTTTTAAAAATCTAAGCCTGAAATTCCTTGTTCATCAAGAGCTGTAGCTTTGGACTGTCCATTCTTCCCTCCTGCCTCCCTCACCAACCATAGCACAATAGGGGCACACTCTGTTCTAGCTTTTCCCCTTGAGTGTGCTGTAGATTTCACTGCTTGGGTAGTATTACTGAAGTGCCTTGACACCTCCTCTCTAGAAACGTGAATATATGCACATACCAAATGGGTATTCCCAATTCCACGTCCTAGAGGTTGCTCAGATCAGGTTCCACCCTATATTTGGAACAGCTTCCCATTATTCTTTCAGATCCCTTATCTTTCTAAACTCAGTTATTCTCTTCCCGTTGTATCCTGGTAGATGCTATGCTCAAATCTGATTTCCATTACTTGACATGCTCTCATCTGCGCTCGCGCTCTCTCTCTCTCTCTCTCTCACACACACACACCCACACCCACACACACACACACACACACACACACACACACACATTTTAATAAGGATGCTTCCTAAAATGAGGGGGAAAACAGCAGAAGAAAACACAAGGAAGAAAACAAGTTACAACTGATGTCAATGTAAGATATAAGATAATATGTAGGAGATGGAAACAACCCAAATGGCCAACAGATGTGACATCCTGGGCAGGTCACTGAAAGTCCAGTGGATGGCCTTAATCTTACTTAATCCTATCCAGTGGAAGATAGGAGAAGTTCTGCCCCTGCTGTGCTATGGAGAACACTGTTGGTAAGGGAGGAAGTAGGATAAGAATGGACAATACAAAGAAAGCTACAGCTCTTCATGATCAATGAATAGTAGGCTTAAATTTTTTTCAAAAAAATTAGGATTCTTTAACAATTCTACCTCTCTCCCAACCCACTGACCAGAGTTAGGGAAGAAAGACAGACAGATACACAGATACTCACACACACACACACACACACACACACACACACACACACACAACTTCACTGAGTCTTCTGTGATAAACTCAGAAAAGAGATTCCTAGAGAAATTCCCATTTCTTGGGAGCCATTGTTTGACAAGTCTGATAGACTGAGGCACCCAGTGTCTCTTGGCAGGCATTTACAACTATTATACTGTACCCAGTTAATAGGTTTACAGATAAGAATTATCTTTCCATCAAAGAAGTTAAGACACCAATTTTCTTTCTTTCCTGTTAAAAAATTATATCAGTCTTTTAACAGTTTACGGATGTGTGCAGTCTTGACTTCAGGATGTTTTTAAGGCCGTGGAGACTCAGAATGAAGAAAAAACTTACCCAGTCATTTGGGTTTAGGTGGCTTTGCCTCTATGGTAATAAAAAAGGGAAGCACTTGAGTAAAATACAGTTGCCAATCTTATAATACTCTTCTTGCCTTCTGTATTAAGTGAAGAAAAGACAAAAACTTAGTTCTAATTCCTGAGTAACTACAGGGAGAGATCATACAAGTCTTTGGTTTTTTTAATCTTTTTTAATTTTAAGTTAGAGTCTGTTTTATCAAAAGCCAAGTGACTAAGAGAGTTAATTTCTGTCTTTCCAGGTAACACGAATCATAAGTTCATTAATAAACACTTTTGCCTGCTTCTTGAAACAGAATTTGCACCGAGTCAATTGTTTTTAGCTTGTCAGAACCCTAGCTGGACAGCTTTTGAAACAGAGATATTAGAGCCCTACCTGGAGTCAGTCTGCTAGCATTGCTGTAGATTCACTGTTTGCTGGCCTTTCAACAATGTCAAGGAAACCTTCTGGAGAAATCACACCCTAGAATGAACCTTCTTCAACATAAAGGCAGTCTGCTTCTGGTTCCCTAGTAACCTATGATGTCATCATGTGTCACCTGTCAGGTGTGTAGCAGATGCACCTGGCAGACACGGTTCAGCTAAATGCACAGGCTACAATAGGATCAACTGGTCACTTTGTCTCTCTCCCTCTCTCTCTTACTCTTGCTCTCTGGATATCCTCTCTGCCCTCTTCCCTTTCTCTGTTGGGGTGCTCCCCCCTTTCCTGCAGCCCCCCATCTTCCCTCTCTCTCTCTATCTCCATCCGATAAACTCTTTCATATCATATCTGTTATATACGCATGGCATCATTTTTAAATGTTAACAGAAAGACCAACCTGATTCTGTTTTCTCACGCTATGGCCACTATTTGGTTCCAGAATTAAATGTCTCTTTTCTTTCATTGTGATTTATGATTTGTTAATATTTGTAACACTAATCTTTCAAGTATTATATTTACAGATTCAGGTTACCCTAAGTCAAGGTAACATAACTACCCCAAGTATCCCTACACCGATATGTTAACAGTTTAATGAAGTTTTTGTAACAACATAACAAAGAAAAAAAAAGACGTTTAAAGCCGCAGTTGATAGATGGGAACCCAGAAAGGTGGGGAAATCTTTGCCATAGCCTCACACGTTCTCTCGCATCCTTACCCTTTTATTTGTGTATCTCAAAGGACTTGACTAACAGTCACATAGATGTTAGGTCACACACAGAGAGAAAGGCAATAAATTCCTATCAGGATGCTACATGGTAATCTGACTCTGGACCTGCAGCATTCCACCACCCTCACCATAGTCGACAGTCTATATTTGAATCAGCTAAGCGGCCTTGCATCTGATTCATGCTTTGTAATGAGTCCTGAGTTGCTGAGGGAGGGAACAAAACCACAGTATTGGGGAAGACTCGACATGTGTGCTTGCCAGGCTGTTTCCTAAGGAGCCTTGATGGGCTTCTTCATTTGCTTGGGTTGTCTAAGGTAGGCCTTATCAAGCAGCCTCACTCCTCAAAGGCAGCCATCAGGAGCACAGTAGAAGGGCAGTGAAGACCCATGACCTCATTCTGGGGAAACTGCCTCACTGAGCTCAAGAGAGTGGGCTCTTTGGCCTGGGTAGACCTACCATTCAGGTTGGGCAGATCAAGCACCTAGTAAGATATAACCAGCCCCTCAGGAAGGCAGAACTAACCCCTAGGAAAGCAAGCCCATCTAGGCAATATAAATGATGGAAGACTATTTATCCTTTAAATAAGACGACATGTGATTGCTTCCCAGAGTTCCACTGCCAGCGCCCAGCGCAGCCACTGCAGAGGTTCTGAGGGCACTTTTCGAATTTCAAAGTTCTTACTCAAGAAGGTGGAACTTTTTCCTTTTCTTTTCTTCTGTTTCTCTCTTATAGACGCTGGCCAAAGCATAAAGACACCTTTTCTGTATCTCCAGCTTTCCTTATTGTTTCTGCTCTGTGGCTGTTTGTCTGCCACGTGGCTGACTTCTATGCCAGCTTAGCTCGGATAACATGGCTTCTCTATTTCTCACCTTCATCTTCCTCCTCCAGGCAGCTGCCAAGACTTATACCTTATTGCACCAGAATAAAGTTGTTCTTGAGTTTCTGTATTAGTAAATTCTTAAGTTTCTTTTTTTAAGAGAATCAAAAATAGGAAGGAGCTCAATTTCCTTGCTATCATGTGGAGACTCTGGTTAGACCTCCCACTTCCCAAAATTTTCCTTTAACCATTGGAGCTGAAGTCCTCATCCTTCCTCCAGAAGGTGGTACATCCTCTCTAAAAATCATTCCTTCTGTCAGAGAGAGCAAAGGTCTGTTGTTCTAGGGCTCTGCTGAAGACAGCTCTAATGCTCTGGCTCCGGCAGCAAGTGTTGCCCTTTATAGTCCTTTTTTTATTTGTTTGGCAAAATGTACTGTTCCTATGAGCTGAGGTAATCCATAGAGCTCATCCCTGTGTTGACAGTTACCGCAGGTTGTTTTGACCTGTCTTTTTTGGTCTCTGTTGAAAACACTAGAACCAAATGTAAAGGTTAACTTAAGTGTCTAGGGTCTCTGATTGCTCTTGAAGGTTTCTGGAACAGACTGACTAATGCTGTACCTATCAGATGCTCCATAGTGTCACTGTGCCTGCACATGGTGCTAGCTGCTCTTAGATCAGTCTGTGCTTTCGACCTTCCTCCTTGCCAACTTGTTTTACTCATTCACTAATTTCCCAGCATTTGTGAGTCCTTCAGGGCCTCTCTCTGCTCTGCTTCCTGCCTCACTTCCCCTATTATTTCCCATTGAAAGGACTCCCTCTGTGTCTGATGCATCTCTTTCCTGACCACAAAGTCATAAATCAAGTCCTTTACTTTCAGAATCATTGTCTGAGTCTGTAAGGTGCCAGCTCTGACCTTTATCCCTTTAAGGAACGTGGGTATAAAGCCAAGAGGCATTGTTCAGTGGCTAAAAAGCAGGCCCAACCATCAGTTTTCAGCAGAAGCTCAACCACTGGCCTCTTAACAATTTACAGATGGCCAAATGGCTCATCTAATGTTGATACCCCACCCATGCAGGCTGCAAGTAGGGCAAGCTGCAGTTCTCTGGAGAGGCAGGGTGATTAGGAGTACAAAGCCAGTCTCTGATACTTAGTGCTTGTAGTGCTAGTCTAGGCTCTACAGAGAGACCTGTCTCTACCACCTACCTCAAAACTAACAAAAACTAACTAAATTAAATCAAGGTTTCAAATGTAAAATTTAGTGCTATCTAATGTTAGTTGCTTCTAAGAAATGCTTCTGGGAGAGTATAGTCCTGCCAGGAAACTGACGGCCCAAGATCAATCCTCAGAAACTACATCGCTGAAAAAAACAACTCTTTTTTAATTATTTTTTCTAATTTTTATATTAATTACAGTTTATTCATTTTGTATCCCAGCTATAGCTCCTTCCCACCTCCCTTCCAATCCCACACTCACTCCCTCATCTCCTCCTATGCCCCTCTCCAAGTCCTCAGATAGGGGAGGTCCTCCTCCCCTTCCATCTGACCCTAGCTTATCCAGTCTCATCAGAACTGGCTGCATTGTCTTTCTCTATGGCTTGGAAAGGCTGCTCCCCCATCCAGGGGAGGCAGTCAAAGAGCCAGCCATTGAGTTCATGTCAGAGACAGTCCCTGTTCCCCTTACTACGATACCCAATTGGAGAATGAGCTGCCATGGGCTACATTTGAGCAGGGGTTCTAGGTTATAGCCATGAATAGTCCTTGGCTGAAATGTCAGTCTCAGAAAAGACCCCGGTGCCCAGATATTTTGGTTCTGTTGCTCCTGTTGTGGAGCTCCTGTCCTCTCCAGATCTTAATGTCTCCCCCTTCTTTCCTAAGATTCCTTGCACTCTGCCCAAAGTTTGTTTATGAGCCTCGTTATTTGCTTTTATACAATGCTCGGTAGAGTCTTTCAGAGGCCCTCTGTAGTAGGTTCCTGTCCTGTTTCTTGTTTTCTCCTTCTTCCAGTGTCCATCCTATTTGCCTTTCTGAGTGAGAATTGATCATCTTACCCAGGGTCGTCCTTCTAGCTCACCTTCTTTAGGTGTACAGATTTTTGTAGGTTTATCCTATATTATATGTCTAGTATCCACTTATGAGGGAGTATAGACCGTGTGTGTCTTTCTTTTTCTGGAATACCTCTTTTCTAGATGGCACCATTTGTGTGCTAATTTCATGATTTCCTTATTTTTAATTGCTGAATAGTATTCCATTGTGTAAATGTACCACAATTTCTGTATCCATTCCTCCACTGAGGGACATCTGGGCTGTTTCCAGCTTCTGGCTATTACAAATAAAGCTGCTACGAACACAGTTGAACAAATGTCCTTGTTGTGTAGTTCAGCAACTTTGGATATATGCCTAGGAGTGGTATAACTGGATCTTGAGGAAGAGCTATTCCTAATTATCTGAGAAAGTGTCAGATTGATTTCCAAAGTGATTGTACAAGTTTACATTCTCACCAGCAAGAGAGGAGAGTTCCTCTTTCTCTACATCCTCTCCAGCATGTGTTGTCACTTGAGTTTTTGATCTTAGCCATTCTGGTGGGTATAAGGTGAAATCTCAGGGTCGTTTTGATTTGCATTTCCCTGATGACTAAGGACATTGAGCATTTTTAAAAGTGTTTCTCTGCCATTCTATATTCCTCTACAGAGAATTCTATGTTTAGCTCTGTTCCCCATTTTTTAATTGGATTGCTTGATTTGTTGCTTTTTAACTTCTTGAGTTCTTTATATATTCTGGATTTTAGCCCCCCGTCAGATACAGGGTTGATGAAGATCCTTTCCCAGTCTGTAGGTGGTTGTTTTGGGCTGGAGAGATGGCTCAGCCATTAAAGGCTAGGCTCACAACTGTAAATATAAGAAGCAACTTTTGAGGGCTGTCCTGCGACTTCCACACAAGCTCAAGGTCACACATGCACACTTGCATGCACTCTACACACATGTGCACACACACATACACCAAAAGAATAAGCAAATGAATAAAATATATTTTAAAACTGGTGAACCATTTGGAGTTTGTACAGGGCAAGAGATAGTAATCTAGTTTCATTCTACATGAATGGATCCAGTTTTGCTAGTACTCTTTATTAAAGAGGTTATCGTTTCTCTGATGTATACTTTTGCCAACTTTGTCAAAACCCAAGTGGCTGGATCTATCAGGACCATAATTGAGTGTTCTTTTTTTCTTTTTCTTTTTTTTTTTTTGTACTGGTAACACATATTTTGTTTGCTCTGGGTGTGTAGCATAACTCCGTGTAATGTGATAACCTCCTGCACTCTCCTTTTTGCTCATGATTGCTTTGGCTCTTCAGTCTTTTGTGCCTCACAGTCCTAGGAAGCTCGGGTCAGAAACACATCCTTAATAGACAAACTAAAGAGCAAATCAAAAACAGAAAGCAGGTGTGGCCACATTGGGAGATAAACAGAGGGGTTCTAAGAAGCATCTTATAGGTTTAGATTTAAATAGCGAACAAGAGGCCTATAAATAACTAAGCAGTCCTGGTCAAGGTGTGATCCTATCCATTAGGATTGTCTCTGCATCAGTCTCTCATGCAAAGTGGTCTGAAAACCTGTCATGACTGTGGGAAATCTTTCTTGAAACAATTCTTCTCTGGAAAGCTTAAGGCTTTCTGTTTCTCAACAAGAGATCCCTGGGGATATCTCTTTTAATTAATTAATTAATTAATTAATTTCCTTTGCAATCCCCATCTTATCCCCCTCCTTCTTCTCTTCCAGGTTGGCCCCACCCTGTTCCCCGTCCCTCCTCCCCTATTCCTCAGAAAAGAGAAGCTTTCCCTACCCACTAGCTCCAGGTGATCAAATCCCATCGGGACTGAGCTTATCCTCTTCCCCTGAGGCCCAGCAAGGCAGGCCCACCAGGGAGAGTAATCAAAAGTAGGCAACAGAGCCCATGTCAGAGAAAGCCCAGGTTCCCCTCACTAGGCCACTCATGTGAAGCCAGAACTGCCCGTTGGCTATGTCTGTGTAGGGGCCTGTCCATGCATGGTCCTTTGCTGATGCTTTAATCTACACAAGCCCCCAGGGCCATGTTTAGTTGACTCTGTTGGTCTTCTTGTGGAACTCCTGTCACATTCAGGTCCTTCCATCCTTCCCCCCAGTTTTCCACAAGACTGCCTTTGCTTAAGCCCAATAGCTGGGTCTTAGGGTAAAGCTAGTCCCAAATTTTCTGAGGCACTAGATTGATTTCCAAAGTGGTTGGACAAGTTTGCACTCCCACCAGCAATGGAGGAATGTTTCCCTTTTTCCATATCCTTGCCACTGTGTGCTGTCAGCTGTCATTTGAGATTTTGATCTTAGCCATTCTGACAGAGTCATTTTGATTTTTATTTCCCTGATGACTAAGGGCACTGAGCATTTCTTTTTTAATCACCTGGTGAAAAACTCAAGTCTAAGTGGATCAAAACCCTCAACATAAAACCAGATACACTAAATCTAATAGAAGAAAAAGTGGGGAAGAGTCTTGAACTCATTGGCACAGTAGACAACTTCCTTAACAGAACACTAATAGTGCAGGCTCTAAGATCAACAATTAATAAATGAGACCTCATGAAACTGAAAAGGCTTCTGAAAAGGCAAAGGACACTGTCAAAATAACAAAAATGGCAGTCTATGATTGGGAAAAGATATTCACCAACCCTACATCTGACAAACGGCCAATATCCTGGGGAAATTCTAATAGGGACCATGGTTTGACTAGCGATAGCCAAAGGGACACAAGTGGCTCTCTTAGAATATCTTCATTCCTGTCTGAGTAATTACTCTTTCACATTCTGTTATTTTGTTGTTGTTATTTGTTTGTTTGTTTGTTTACATCTCAATACTGAGGTGAAATATACCTGTTTCTGAAAACAATATCATAAAAGGAAAACAAAAAGAATACGAGTAGAAGCCGATGTCAGAAAACACCTAGCTAGTACCAAGTAACCATGTGTAAGAAGCTTTTCTCCATCACCACTTGGCTCAAGGTAACTTAGAAAGGCTGGTATTAGGAACTCCTTTTTTTACCTTGCTGTGAAGCATAGCTCGCTGTCAAACTTATAGTTCTCCTGCCTCAGCCTTAAAGGCAAGCTCTAGCATGCCCTTTTGACTTGGTTTTGATTCTTATAACTTCTCCTCTTGATAATGAGCATTATTGTTTGAAGTCACTGGCAACTGATTTTCTCTGCTTGTGATGCATTGTCTCTCATTACTGGGATGATACCTATCTCAGTTGGTCTGATATAGCCCATAACAGGGGAGGAGTGGCGTAACAGGCCTTAGTAGCAATGAAACTCTTTATCACCAATTTTAAACAACAGCAACAAAAAGTAGTAGCTCTTAGGGCAGATAAAGTTGACTTTCACATTACCTGTTCTGTAGACAAGGTCCTCGTATTTCAAAAATATTCCTTGGGTTTTATTTGCCAAAAGTTGTATTTCTGAAGAACACACAGAAGCCTTTTATTTAGTAACTTAGCATTTACATTTGAGGCAAAACTTAGAACCTTTGGTTGGCAGTATAGTGGTCTACACAGACAACAGTTATAAACTTTCAAAGAAAAATAAATAATAAGAGCAAATACTCAAACCTAATTTGAAACTTATGTATTTGTTTGTTCATAGGTGTAGTTAGAGTTCTTTGAAAGCTTAAGCACATGGAAAGCAGAAAGTTAGAGGTGTCTGACCTTAGACAGGCAGGACCATGCTTATCTGCCACTGGGGGTTGTATTCCCACTAATGTGATAGCTGGGAGAGCATGTGGGAAAGATGGCTGCACCCCTTTATAGGGGCAGAAACGGCTGCAGCACATTTCCTTCCACAGTCCTTCCTTTCCAGAGCTGCCTTGCCTGGCTACCAGAGCAGCTAGGAAGGGTATTCTTCCAGCAGGAGATCATGTACTCCATAAGTGGCTCCTGGCGCTTAGAGTAGAGAATGTTAGGATATTCATCCCTTTGTGAAGAGAATCACCAGAATACAATTAGGAATACAAACATAAACTCAAACATATCACCTCTGGGTTAGAGCCCACCAGCTTGCTAAAGGGTTCTCAGCTTTTCATCTTGGACGGTTTATGTCATACAGAAGGCACATAGATACAGGTAAGATCTGAGGAAGCCCATCAGCATCATTACACAGCAGGACCACCAAAAGCCTTTTATTTAGTGACACAGTGTCTTCATTTGAGGCAAAACTTAGAATCCTTGGTTGGCAGTATAGTGG
Source organism: Psammomys obesus (assembly GCF_907164565.1). NCBI lineage: Eukaryota > Metazoa > Chordata > Mammalia > Rodentia > Muridae > Psammomys > Psammomys obesus. The sequence continues at coordinate 6,942,728 of NW_026592118.1, read as the reverse complement.
TCTGCATCACTGATGAAGATCAAAATATCAGCAAGGACAATTATAAATTTAATGCTGGTGACCACAACACAGTTTCTTATATATAAGTGCATCTCACACGTGAAATAACAAAATACTTTAGCAATGTAAATCTATGTGGACAAGGATTTCAAACAACAGGATTACCCAAAAGGCCAGTTGTTCACCTGAATGTTGTTGTTTTTTCCAAAAGGGGGACTGGAGAGGCAGTTTGGCTGGTCAAGGGCTTGCAACCTAAGTGCAAGTATCTAAGCTCAGACCCTCGCACCCTGTCCAAAGCTGTGCATGATGTGCTCATTCATTATTCTACTTCTGGGAAGCAGAGAAAGGAGGACCGCTGGCACTTGCTGACCAGCCAGTGACAGACTCTGTGTCCACAATAAGGGGGATGGCTCCTGAGAAATGACACCCAGGACTGACTGCTGTTCTCTTGTTCTCCACATGCATGTCCACACATACTTTTCCACACTTGCATCTGCACACAAACACACACACACACACACACACACACACACACACACACACACACACAAGTACCAGAAAGAATGCCATTGGCAATTGCATGTGTTAACCGTCCATAAACAATGCATTTGTCATTAAACACAAAGAATACTCAGCAGTCATTTTGCATGTATTAAATTTACATGTCTTTAAATCTACAAACTTTCAAATAATGAATAAATTTCAGACAGAAAGCTCTACATTGTAAAATACTTGTTTATAGTCATTTGAAATATGAACATATGAAGATATTTAAAAGACAGATTTTGTTTAGTCAAAAGCTCAACAAGATAATCAGAAAACATATTACAAATTAGTATTGCTATTGTAATATTAACAAATTATTAAATTTGATAAGATGATAAGTTATTAAATTTAATGAGATAAATCTTGATAATTTTACAGTGTACACACAAAAAATTAAGTTATAAAATATGCTAATTTAAGTTATTTACAACAAAATGTTTTACCTGTTAGCAATTATTACAGCAGCATAATTACCCCATCTTAACAATGACAAAAGATACACATATTTGTGTATGTATTTATATACATATGTACATTTGTATATATGTGTGTTTTTAAAAGGAACAAAAACCAGAAATAATATCTCTACATATAGTTCAATCTAAAAAAAGTATTTTTATGTGTATATGTGTGTAGCATCTGTCTTCTCATATATGTTCCCATGCATGAGAATACATATACACATATATGTTCTTGTATGTGGAAGCTGAAACCAGGTATGTTTCTTGATTTCTCACCTCCTTATATATTGAGGCAGGATCTCTCAATGAATCCAGAACTCACTGTTTCATCAAGTCAACCATGAGACAAAGCCAGTCAACAAATAGTAGTCCCAAAAATGGTTACCAAAAAAAAAAAAAAAGCTCAAGAAGTAAAAGGGAGGCCAAGTCTTTATCACAGAGGAACTTGCTGTGATGGCTAAACTTGATTGTCAGCTGGATTGGATTTAGAACCAACGAAAACAAGCCTCTCAGTGTCTGTGAGGGGATTTCCTGGAAGGATTAACTGTGTCAGGGAGACCTTCTTTGAGGGGGCATAGTACCATCTGTTTACTGTCCAACTGTCCAAAAGATCAATTGTCATAGACACGAAATTCAGCAGCAAGAATAAAAAAGAAATATTAGAATGAAAATTTCTGCTCCCCTGACTTAAACTTTCCTTTAATTTTAGTGATTATTATAATACTGATAAGAAAACTGGGAAACAGGGCTGGTAAGGTAGCTCCGTGAGTAAAGGTGTTTGATGCACAATCTGACAGTCCGAGTTCAGTCTCTGGATTCCAAGGGGAAGGAGAAACCCAATACTGGACAGAACAGGAGCACCAGCATTTGAACATGTGCACAGACAGAGGAGGGGAGCAAGGATCTAGGAAAAAGAAGGAAAGGGAGAAAAGAAGAAGAGAAAATAAATAAAAAGATCATTTTAAAGCCCAAGAAAACAGGGCTTGACTGCCTGGCATTTCTTTTACAACATAATTACAGATCCACTGAGTTGTGAAAACTGTAGGTTCTTATTTAAGAGCCCTGTGATCCACTTAGCAAATATGAAAACAAGGCGTGTTTATATTGACTGTTGTTTAAAACAACAAAGCAAATAAAGTGAGGTCAAGAAAATTACAAAAGTGGAAGAAATTCATGGGAGATTTTAGTTAATGTGAAAAACAAAACCAAACTGGGGTCAAAAGTTTTGCATAGTATCATGAAGGGCACGGAACTTCCACCCATGCAGGAGAACATGTGAAACTGTTGGGCCAGTTTCTGGCTGGGTCTCAAGGTCTAGGTCTGCGTGTAAACAACCTCATTTAGAGAAATTGCCTTTGACAGGTTCTGTACTTCCACAGTAACTCCTCAGTGACACTAAGAGGGAACCAGATTAAGACATGGGCATGGTATCACTGCAGGGCACAAGCAAGGTCACCTGGTGTCCCACTTACCGCAGTCTACTTTTGAAACACAGACTCCCTCTTTTCTTCCCAGCCTGGTGCACTTAGCAATAGGACGGTTGGGGATGTATGGCCTGCGTCGAATCACGCTGACATGAACTCAATACAAAACACATGTTCCCCATTGATTTAGAACTTTGTGTTCCTCAAAAGAAATTCAAGACACAACCTATCTTCTTAATCAATTAACTCTGCCTTTTGTCAATACTTAAGAAAGACTCGCTACCCTTATGGAAAACGCTGTCTGCTCACCCACTCCACCCCCAGTTCTAGAAGATCATTTTTCTTGCTGACACTTTTGATAATTTAAAGAACATGATTTTTTTCTTGTAATATATTCCGATTTGCTACGATCAAGTGACTTAGGAAAATAAAGGTTGGTAACAATTGCTTCTGGAAGTTTTTTCAAACTATTTGGCTTTAATCATTCTTTTAGTTTAGCCTATTATTTCTGAAACCTCAGAAATCATGAGCCCTACCCTTACATAAACAAAATTATTTTAAATTTAGGATAGGTTTTTGTTGGTCAGCAGAGAGATGCTTAGCAGAATGCCATTTCTCTGTTCATTTGCTGCTGAAGCTAGAAAGGCAAGGAAAACTAAAGGGCATGAGGAGGGGAAGGAAGCTGTCACTCTGGGACCTTGTTTGTTCTCATTACTGACTAACAATCCAGAACTTTGAACAAAACAGATAAAGCCAAAACCCTGTACAGAGAAAGGTGTGTTTTCCTAAAAATACCTGAAAGAAACAAACAAAAAACTCCAAATACCATCACTACCAAAAAACAAAAACAAACAAACAAAAAACACATGAACTATGCTTATCTAGGGCCAAAGTGTTTGAATCCTCGGGTTTTACTGTGTACAGACTATAACCTAAAGAATTCACCTTATAATTCCATTGACAAAAGAGAATTCTTTGAAAGAGTATATCAATTCACAGTTTTTAAATTTAATTTGTAAACTGTCTTTGTATTTTAAAGCCTGCCTGCTAAGCCTGGCTGTAGATTATACTTTTGCTTATGAATCTTGTGTGTGCTTGCATGCACACACTCAAGATCAGCCTACACCTAATTCTTGCACATTTTCTTCTGCTGGGTGTCTAAATTCTCTGTGAGCTAGCCTGCTTTGCCTCTTCCTAAATTCTTTTCAGTGGCACTGGGGGATCCAGCCTTCCCTGGGCTGCTGGTGGCTATGCAGGGCCTTCTGTGTCTTCTGCAGCTGCCGACACCACCACATTTTAAGAGATGCTGAGTCAAATAATTGTTCAATTTGCTGGTGTGTTTTCTCCAATCCAGCTCACATCTGAGGTAATATATCCTAGAATATTGTGTTTTCTGTCACTTTAGATTCTCCAGCCTTCAAGTAAACCCCAACTGGAATTTCTAAAGGAAACAACTGACTACTCCTAAAAAAGTTCCTCTACTTGCTTTTATTTTCAAACATATTTGTTCTCAGTCATAAGCTATTCTGTCTCCTTCCCAAATCTTAGTTATATACATTATAAAGAACTTCTTTCTGTTACTGTGTGAGCAGACAATGAGGAAAAATAATTACCATTCTCATTATTGCCTCAAATAATGACAGAAATTACAAAAGTATTAATACCCAGACTCAACTGACACCCTTAACAAACCTAAGCTACTTTGCTATTGTGTATCTCCAAGAATGGCTATTATCCAGGCTTTACAAAGGGGAGCTAAGAGGTTAAGAGATGAGCTTAAGGCTCACTCTGTAGTCAAAGCCACTTCTTTAGGAGATCACAGGAATACCAGGCCCCTGCCTGGATCTGCAATTAGAAAACCACCTTCCTAAGAATGGCTCACTGCAAACTCTGAATGGCGTACACTCTGCTCAAGGCTTTTCAGCTGTCTAAAAGCAATCACACAGAACACTTACCTGAACTAGCTAATGCTTAAGTTTTCTTTGTTGTGGTTGCTGTTTCTTTGTTTTTCCTGAAAGCATAAATATTTGAAATGTAAAGAAATACATGAAGAATAGTAGAATCACCAAAGTCATGGGACATTATTTAAATGATAATTATTAAAATGTTAAGGAGTATGCTTTTTTAAAAAAATCAGTTAATTAATTAATTAATTAATTGATTGATTGATGTATTTATTTACATCCCAACCACAGTTTCCCCTCCTTTTCCTCTCACTTCTTACCTTATCTCCCCAACTGTCTTCCCAATCACACCTCCTCCCTTTCTCCTCAGAAAAGGGGAAGCTTTCCATGGATATCAACCAGACTTGGCATATAAAGTTATAGTAAGACCAGGCACATCTTCTCCTTCTGAGGCTAGATGAGGCAGCCCAGTATGGGAAAAGCCTCCCAGAGGCAGGCAACAGAGTCAAAAACAGCCTTGTCCCCACTGTTACGAGTCCTACACAAAGACCAAGCTACGCACTTGTTATATGTGTGCAGAAGGACTAGGTCTGCACCACGCATGCTCATTGATTGGCTATTATGCCTCTGTAAGCCCCTATGGGCCCAGGTTAGTTGATACTATAAGTTTTCTTATGGTGTCCTTGTTCCCTTTAGCACCTACAATACTTCTTTCCTTTCCTCCACATGATTCTTGAAGCTCAGCCTAATGTTTGGCTGTGGGCCTGTGCATCTGTTTCCACCAGTTGCTGGGTAAAGCCTTTCTGATAATGGTTATACTAAGCTCCTATCTGCAACTATAGCAGAATATTTCAGGGAACGGCTACCTCTCATGACATGGACCCCAAGCTGGGTCAGACATTGGTTGGCCATTTCCACAATTTTGCTCCATCATTACCCCGGCACGTCTTATAGGCAGGACATATTGAAGGTCAAAGGTTTTTTAGCTGTGTTGGTGTCCCCATCCCTCCATTAGAGGTCTTGCCTAGTTCCAGGACTTCTTGTTCAGATTCCATATCCCCCATTGCCAGCAGTCTTAGCTAGGGTCACCCTCACAGATTCCTGGTAGTTTCCATTGCCTTGGGGTTTTAGCTCATCCCAGAGATGCTTCTTACACCCACCCCTGATTTCAATGTCCTCTCTCTCCCACTGTCCTCACACATCTTCATCCCTCCTGTTTCTATCTCCAAACCCACCCTAACCCCTTTTCAGTCCCCTCCCCTCAACTACCCACAGTGTCTATTCTGTTTCCTTTCCTCGGTAAGATTGATTCATCCCTCCATGAACACCCTTGTTACTTCTTTGGGTCTGTGGATTATAGCATTGTTATGCTGTTCTTTATGGTTAATATCCACTTATAAGTGAGTACATATAGTATTTGTCTTCCTGGCTCTGGGGTACTTCACTAAGGATGATTGTTTATAGCTCCATAAATTTGCCTGGAAATTTAAGGATGTCCTTGTATTTAATAGCTGAGTAATATTCCATGTGTAAATGTACCACATTTTATTTATCCATCTTCAGTTGAGGGACATCTAGGTTGTTTACAGTTTCTGGCTATCACGAATAACCACAAACTGCTTATGAATAAAGATGAGCAAGTGTTCTTGTTGTATGATGGATCATCCTTTGAGTATATGCCCAGGAGTGGTATAGCTGGGTCTTGAGCTAGATATATTCCAAATTTCCTGAGAAACCACCAAATTGATTTCCCAAGTGACTGTACAAGTTTTCACTCCCACCAGCAACAGAGTAGTTTTCCCCTTTCTCCACATCCTTACCAGCATATGCTGTCACTTGAGTTTTTGAGCTTAGCCATTCTGACTAGAGTAGGATAGAATTGCAAAATTGTTTTAATTTGCATTTCTCTGATATTAAAAATGTTGATCAATTTTAAGTGCTTCTCAGGCATTAAAGATTCCTCTATTGATAATCTGTTTAGATTTGTTCCTCAATTTTAACAAGGCTATTTGGTTTGTTGATGTCTAGTTTCTTGAGTTTTTTATATACTTTGAATATCAGCCCATTGTCAGATATAGGGTTGGTGAAGATCATTTCCTATTCTTTAGAGTTCTGTTTTGTTCCTTTGATGCTGTCCTTTGTCTTACAGAAGCTTTTCCAGGATTCAAGGCACATACCTAAATATAGTAAAGACAATATACAGCAAGCCGATAACCAACATGAAACTAAACAGAGAGAAACTTAAATAAATTCCACTGAAAAGGGACAATACAAGGCTGCCCATTCACTCCATGTCTCTTCAATATAGTACTTGAAGTTCTAGCTAGAGCAATAAGACAACCAAAGTAGGTCAAGAGGATACAAATTGGAAGGGACAAAGTTAAAATATTCATATTAGCAGATGATATGATAGTATATATAAGTGACCCCAAATTTTATTAGAGAACTGCTACAGCTAATAAACATCTTCAGCAAAGTGGCTTCATACAAATTAACTAAAAAAAAAATCAATCAGTAGACCTCCTGTATACAAACAACAAACGGGCAAAGAAAGAAATTAAAGAAATAACATCCTTCAAAATAGCCACAAATAAGATAAAGCATCTTGGTGTAACTCTAACCAAGCAAGTGAAAGACCTGTATGACAACTTCAAGGCTCTGAAAAAAGAAATTGAAGAAGATGTCAGAAGATGGAAACATCTCCCATGCTCGTGGATCAGCAGAATTAACGTAGCAAAAAATGTCCACCTTACCAAAAGCAATCTATAGAATTAATGCAATTCCCATCAAAATACCAACAGAATTCTTTACAGACCTTGAGAGAACAATTCTTAACTTCATATGGAAAAACAAAAACAAAATCCAGGATAGCTAAAATAATCCAATACAATAAAATAATAATAATAAAAAACTTGTGGAAGTATCTCCATTTCTCACTTGAACCTGAACTACAGAGCAATAGTAATAAAAATGGCATGGTGTTGGCATAAAAAGAAACTTGTTCATCAATAGAATCAAATTGAAGACCCAGAAGTAAACCCACACACATACAGACACTTGATTTTTGACAAAGAAGCCAAAACCATACAATGGAGAAAAGAAAGCATCTTCAACACATGGTGCTGGTCTAACTGGATGTCTACATGTAGAAAAATGCAAACAGATCCATATCTATCACCCTGCACAAAACTCAAGTTCAAACAGATCAAATACCTCAACATAAAACCAGAAACACTGTATCTTTTAGAAGAGAAAGCAGGAATCAGCCTTGCATTCATTGGCACATGAAACAACTTCCTAAACAGAACACCAAGAGCTCAGGCTCTAAGATCAACAATTAATAAATGAAACCTCATGAAATGGAAAAGCTCTGTAAGGCAAAGGACATTGTCAACAGAACAAAATGGCAACCTGCAGATTGGAATAATATTGTCACCAACATTACATCTAACAAATGGCTAGTATCCAAAATATATAATGAATTCAAGAAATTAAACACTAACAAACCAAATAATCCAATTTAAAAATGGGATACAGAGCTAAACAGAGAATTCTCAATAGCAGAACATTGAATGTCCAAGAAGCACTTAAAGAAAAGCTCAGTGTCTTTAGTCATCAGGGAAATGCAAATCAAAATGACTCTGAGATTCCATCTTACACTCATCAGAATGGCTAAGATCAAAAACACAAGTGATTGTACAGGCTGGCAAGGATGTGGAGAAAGGGGAACCCTCCTCCATTGCTGGTTAAGAGTGCAAACTTGAGCAAATGTCATTATAGGATTACTTGAACATCTTTTGGATATATGCCTTGGAGTGGTATAGCTAGATCTTGAAGTAGCACTATTTTTTTTTTTTTTTTTGTCTGAGAAAGTGTCAGAATGATTTCCAAAGTGGTTGTAAAGTTCACATTCCCACCAGCAGTGGAGGAGGGTTCCCCTTTCTCCACATCCTCTCCAGCATGTGTTGTCACTTGAGTTTTTTATCTTAGCCATTCTGATGGGTATAAGGTGAAATCTCAGGGTTGTTTTGATTTGCATTTCCCCGATGAGTAAGGACATTGAGCATTTCTTTAAGTGTTTCTCTGCCATTCTATATTCCTCTCCAGAGAATTCTCTGTTTAGGTCTGTAACTCATTTTTTAATTGGATTAATTGATTTTTTGCTATTTAACTTCTTGAGTTCCTTATATATTCTGGATATTAGCCCTCTGTCAGATATAGGGTTAGTGAAGATCTTTTCCCAATGTGTTAGGCTGTCGTTTTGTTCTGACGACAGTGTCCTTTGCTTTACAGAAGCTTTTCAGTTTCATGAGGTCCCATTTATTGATTGTTGCTCTTAGAGCCTGTGCTGTTGGTGTTCTGCTCAGGAAGTTTTCTCCTATGCCAATGAGTTCAAGGTTCTTCCCCACTTTTGTGTAATTGTTTCCAGATGCTGGAAACAATCCAGATGCCCCTTAGTTGAGGAATGGATACAGAAATTGTGGTACATATACACAATGGAATATTACTCAGAAATTAAAAACAAGGAAATCATGAAATTTGCAGGCAAATGGTTATAACTGGAAAAGATTATCCTGAGTGAGATATCTCAGAAGCAGAAAGACACACGGGATAGATACTCATGAGTGGATATTAGACATATAATATAGGATAAACATACTAAAATCTGTACACCTAAAGAAACTAATCAAGAAGGGAGATTCTGGCTAAGATACTCAATCCTTGTTCAGAAAGGCAAAGAGGATGGGCATTAGAAGAGGGAGAAAACAGATAACAGGACAGGAGTCTATCGCAGAGAGACTCTGACTCTACCCTGCAGGGTGTCAGAGCAGATGCTGAGACTTATAGCTAAACTTTGGGCAGAGTACAGGGAATCTTAGGAAAGAAGTGGGAAATAGTAAGAGCTGGAGAGGAAAAGGAGCTCCACAAGGAGAGCAACAGAACCAAAAAATCTGGACCCAGGGTTCTTTTCTGAGATTGATATTCCAATCAAGGACCATTCATGGAAATAACCTAGAACCCCTGCACAGATGTAGCCCATGGCAGTTCAATGTTCAAGTGAGTTCCATAGTAATGGGAATAGAGACTGTCTCTGACATGAACTGATTGGCCTGCTCTTTGATCATCTCCCCCTCAGCGGGTGCAGCCTCACCAGGCCACAGAGGAAGACAATGCAGCCACTCCTGATGAGACTTAATAGACTAGGATAAGAAGGAAGGGGAGAAGGACCTCCCCTATCAGTGGACTGTGGGAGGGCATGGGTGGAGCAGAGGGAGGGCAGGTGGGAGTGGGAGGGGAGAAGGGAGGGAATTTCAGCTGGGATACAATGTGAATAAAAATTTTAAAAAGGGTTCAACCTTTATAACCTCTCTGGAAATCAATCTGGCACATTCTCAAAAAACTGGGAATAGCTCTATCTCAAGACCTAGTTATAACACCCCTGGACATATATCCAAAAGATGTTCCACCATGCAACAAGAACATTTGCTCAAATATGCTCATAGCAGCTTTATTGGTAATAGCCAGAATCTGGAAACAAGCCAGATGTCCCTCAGCTGAAGAATGGATAAAGAAACTGTGGTACACTTACACAATGGAGTACTATTCAGCGATTAAAAACAAGGAAATCATAAAATTTGAAGGCAAATGCATCGAACTTGAAAAGATCATCTTGAGTGAGGTAACCCAGACCCAGAAAGATACACATGGTGTGTGCTCACTTACAAGTGGATTTAAGCCATATAGTACAGGACAACCATACTACAATTCACGGATCCAAGTAAGCTAAGGAACAAGAAAAGTCCAAGGGAGGATGTTTCAATCTCATTCAGAAGGGGAAATAAAATAGATAGTGGAAGTGCTGGAAGAGAAGGAACAAAATAGGAGAGGGAATGTTGAGGAAAATGAGGGTGGGGATAAGATATGAGGAGGGTGGCAGGAGGAAAGAGAGTTTGCAGAGAGAAAAGAAACCATGGGTAGAGGCATCTCTGAAACAAACTTGAAACCTTCAACAGGGTAGGCTGCTGGGAGGGTATGAGGTGACTCTAGCTGAGATCCCTAGTAGTGGGGGTCATGGAGACAGAGAGGCTACCCTCTAACCAGACAGGACTCCTAGTAGAAGGAGGGGAACAACAACCCACTCACAAACACTTCAAACCAAAATTTACCCTGCCCACACAATGTACAGGGATAAAGATAGAGATTGAGGGAACATCCAAATAATGCCTCTAAAATTCATACAGAAATGCAAATAAAGTGACTAGCCAAAGCAATTCAGAGCACAAAGAACAAAACTATAAAACAGAACAAACATATACTACAAAACTATAGTAACAAAACTAGCAATATATTGACACAAAACAGACACATAGATCAATAAAATAGAATGGAAAATACAGGAGTAACTCTACACAACTACAGCTATATTAGGCAAAGACTTTCTGATATACAATTGGATAGCTAAGAAAATGAAACCAACTGTTGACAAATGGGATTTCATGAAACTAAAAGGGCTTCTAATGCAAATGAAACAACTGGGTAGGGATACAGCCTTCAGAATGGGAGAACATATTTGCTATCTCTGTGTGCCTCTGGTCAACATTTACACCATAGAAAGGAGTAAAGACCACAGCTTAAAAAATGAAATAATCCAATAAATATGTTGGTTAATAAAATGAATATAGAATTCTCAAAAGATAAAATGCATTTGCCAAAAGCCAATAGGAAAATAAAAACTAAATCAATATTGAGATCCCATACCATGTCAGTCAGTATGACTACTGTTAAGAAAATAAATAAGTTCTGATGAATAAATGGGGAAAGGGAATATGGTAGGTGAAGCAATTTCATCCAGCAGAATGGAAACCAGGGAAGTTCCCCCAAAATGAGATATAAAACTATCATATGTCACAGGTATAGCACTCTTGAGTATAGAAATTGAACACTTATCTGTAAGAATATCACAGGGTTATATGACATATATTTTATTGTAGTGCTATTCACAGTAGCCAAATTATGAAATAATTATAATCATCTATCAATAGATAAATTGATGTGGTATGAAGACGTAATGGTGTTTTAATAAGCTACAAAGGAAAAAAATCATTGTTTAAAGAAAGATGGGTGCAGATGGAAATCACATACTAAAAGAAGAACATTAGGAAACAAAATATGTACATTTTCATTATTCCATTCTAGATTTTATATAGATGCACAGTCTTATGACAAGGAAAGCAAAAATGACTACATGTGAGAATGGCTGGGGACTGGAAATAGTGGGAGCAAGAGGAGATAGGAAGAAAAGAAAAGACAATGTGATCAAAGTAATGATTCAATTGTATGTCTTTATTATACCTTTCGCTATGTGCCAAATACATGTAATCAAAATTTATATTTAAAAAGAAAGAGAATGCAAAGAGGGCAACTGTAATTTTTAAGATACTGTGTTCAGTTTAACCTCTAGGGATTCAACATATTAACATAGAAAGACAAGCAATACCCCCACTCCCATCCAGGAAAATCATATGAACATTTTAAATTCTTTGCTAGAACTGTGCGATTTCAGAAATACTGTTTTTCTTCCTTTTTTTAACCAAGGAAAGAAGGAAAGTCTGGCCTTTGAGTTTATTTGAAGGTAAATGACAGACGAGTTCTAGTACTTTGAAATCCCAATTTTGGTTTCCCATGTCTGAACACTGAAAACTGACTTGGACTTTCTCCCATCTTGTATTAAATTCCCATCAGGGGCAAATCACCTCATTAATGAGGAGCAACAGCCATTAAAAACAGTCTTAGAAGTCCTCTGTAGAATCATTCATCTCAGGATTTTTATTCCTAGCATTCAAACTTTGTTCAAGAATCCAATTTCAGTTCAATTTTAAATCCTCATGATCTGATACCTTCAAATTCCTTCTAACTACCTACCATGGCATCACACTCATTAAACCACCTCCCCATGCCTCAGCCTTTTCAAGAGATAAAAACAGCATGACTGTTGTGTGACAGACTTTTCCTAGGGATACATGCTTTACACACGTTACTCACCCCTTACGGGAGGTTATAACATATCCATGTACATAGACTACTGAAATCAAACTCGGTGAACCACTGAGTTTTATTGGAGTTAAAGGGATATAGTGAGGGTTACTTAGAGGAGCAGAAACTAGTCAAAGAAAGTTGTGTGACCGAGCACGGATGACAGCTCACAAAAGCTGGGAACCTGGAGTATACCGCACAGCCTGCTGGCAGCTCAACAGGTGGGAGAGTGTTCTTTCCGTGTGGTTTAGTTGGCTTGAGCCTGTTTAAAGGAGCTCCGTTGGTCTTTGTTTCTTCCAAGTTTCTCAGCTTCTTTCTGCTTCTTGGCCTCTTTGCTCATCGAGAGAGCTCTCAGCACACTTTACTGCTTATCTAGTCATGAAGAGGGAGGTACCTAGTGAGTCTAGTCAGCTTCAAGGACGTCCCGAAGCTATTTTGAGTTGTTTTCTTCCTGTCTTTTGTTGCTTCCCTACTGGAGGTAGTGTCTCATCTCACCCTAGAGTATCCTGTTGTCTTACTGCATGTATATATCCAATTGTTTTACTCTCCTTTTACATGCTAGGTCTCAAAAAGTTTCCCTCCTACATGGAAGGTTTTGACCTATACAGCAGTGGTCCGTCAAAAATGCTTTGAGGAGACATGAAAATGAACATAATTAGGTAGTATTAAAGTATTTAATTACTTATGTATCACAGTTAGTCATACGTTATAGATGATGTAGTTAGATTTTAAAAAGTTAGAAATGTATACAAGGTGCAGCTATGATGATGCGATACAAACTGAAGTTTCTTCTTCAAGACATCATTCTTCAAAATTTCTCTTAAAGGCGTAGTGAGGTGGAAACATGAAAGCAATTGGAGAGAAGACAGGAAAGGGGGGAATGATTGTTACATTTTAATTAAAAATGGGAAGAGGGACTGCCTCTGACATAATCTGATTGGCCTGCTCGTTGATCACTTCCCTCTGAGGGGGGAGCAGCCTTACCAGGCCACAGTAGAGGACAATGCAGCCACTTTTGATGAGAACTGATAGACTAAGATCAGAAAGAAGAGGAGAACCTCCCCTATCAGTGGACTTGGGGAGTGGCATGCATGCAGAAAGGGGAGGGAGGGTGGGATCGGCAGGGGAGGAGGGAGGGGCTTATGGGGGGATACAAAATGAATAAAGTGTAATTAATAAAAATAATAATAATAATAAAAGATTTAAAAAAAATTTAATAAGACAATTTTTCTCTTGAAGAAAACTTGCTCATGGCCAGCTAGACACTAATGGCAGTTTATTTATGAATGGACACTAATGTCGGTACACACCTAAAGGTCAACACTTGGGCCTGCCTAGACTACATAGACACTTCCCGACCGTCAGGTTCATTAAAGAGACCTTATGTCAAACTAATAAGCAAGCAACAAACAGACCAACCAAACTCAACAGAAAAACAAAGGTCTGCTGAGATTTTTGTTCACAGTAGGACATGTTTGAACTATGAAACTGCCAATAAGGCAAGACAACTTTGCATGAAGTAACTAAGGGGCATGTTTGAGTCATGTTTTGTGCTGTAGCAGGGCAGCATTAACTTTCCTCACAGTCTTGAAGAAAAGTGCGGGTTTGTTTGTTTTTGTATTTTCTTCCCCCCCCCATATCACAAATTTGAACTTCTGTGCCGATTATGTGACACAGCAAGACAGTACAGAGTTATTTTTCCCATCTTGTATTCTTGCTGAGGCCATTTTAGGTTTAAACTAGAGTCTGATTTGTTTGATGAATAATCTTGTAGAAATGTACACAACTCTTTTCTTGGAACCTGAAGTGAAGATATTCCAGATATTTTGGATTCTGTTAAATAGCCTGCCCCAATCAGCTAACTTCTAATCTTAGCTTCTGTTAAACTGCTTTCTTGTACAAATCTCCCTCTGCATCTGCCCAATGAGATACTGGATGTGGTTTTTGCCTTTAAAAGCCCTTTCCTCTAAATGTTCAGGGCTACACTTAGGTCTTGAATTTCTGAATATAGTCCCAGCAGGCTGAAATAAAGACTTTCAATTGACTGTGTCTGAGTGATCTTCTCTGGTGTTCTCTGCATCACAACTATTAGAAATAATTTTTTAGTGAATATCCCAGTAAATAGAAAATGTACTCTTAAAATCCAAAAGAAACATCCTATTATTTTTCTCCGAATTTCTAACTCACTTTCCATCAGGTAATGTTTTTCCCCACTTATATCCCTAATCCCAGTTGATATGCTCTAATGTCCTAGACTTCTTTTGCTATACTATACTTGAAGAAGAATAGATGGGGAAACACAATAAAATAGATTTTTTGTAAATTGAAAAGTGACATGAAACTTGAAAGAGGTAGCAGAGACCTTTCACACAACTGGTGCAGCACTACCTTAATGACTGCTTATTTGGGACACATTCCAGTTATGAAGTAGCAAAGAATAGCTTGCAGGACATTGTACACAAGAGATATACATAAATTTTGTCTGGAGGGCTAGGTAACCCCAAAGTTAGTGAACCTATAAGATGCTAAACACTTTACTATCTAATTGATTAATTAATTTTTATGTTTATTTTTAGAAACTATAGATTTTATATACATATATAAATAGATATAACAGAAATATATTTTTTATTTACACATATTGTATTTTCTCATCTATTAATAAGCTAAATACTTCATGTGTGTTCATGTTACATTTGTCTATAGTCAAGAATAAGCTACTTGATAAATATATTTAATATATCCTAAGTTGTAATTTTACACAAATAATAACAAGCTATTAGGTACATAATTTTAATATTTAAAAATAATAGAAATTTTAGGGTTACAAAATACCAGAAGATTTCTGTTTTACTTCCCCTAATCTCAGCTGATGCTTTTTTTTCCTATTACCAAAATACATCATTTATGATAGTTTATACTGGGCACTCAGGAGACAGAGGCACGTGAGTCTCTGTGGGTTCAAGGGCAGCCTGGTCGACAGAGTAAGTTCCAGGATAGCCAGGGCTACACAGAAAAAAAAAAAAAAAAAAACCTGTCTTGAAACCCACTCCCCAGAAAACAATATTTTATTATGTTATTTATTTATTGTGTGTGTGTGAGTGTGTAAAGCAAATGCAATTAGTTTGTGTGTATGTGTGTATGTGTGTGTTTTCATTCCTGATATATTAGCTAGGTTTTTATTCATATGAAAAGTACCATAACAATAAGCAACTTGGGAAGATACGAGTTTATTAGGCTTACAGTTATAGTCCTTTATCAAAGGGAGGTCAGAGTAGCAGCCCCAGACAGGAACTCAAGCAGAGGCCATGAGGAACTATTCCTTTCTGGCTTGACCACCCATCCCTCATGCCTCTCCTAGCTTTCAATTTTGTACAGTCCTGGACCCCTGACTACCGGTTGGCTGACATGGGCCTCCCACATGAGTCATCAATCAGAAAAATACCCCAGAGTTGCCTGCAGACCATTATGATGGAGGCATTTTCTCAATTGAGTTCCTCCTTTCCACATGCATTAGAGCACCCTCAGCAAATTGTTTATTAGCACACAGGAGGGCTCCTACTTTTTTTTTCTTTTTTTATTATTGTTTATTATTATTAGTTACATTTTATTAACTCTGTATCCCAGCTGTACCCCTCTGCCTTTTTCCCTCCCAACAGGTTCTCCCTGCCCCTTTCCAAGTTCACGGATTGGGGAGGACCTCCTCCCCTTTTGTCTGGTCCTGTTTTATCAGGTATCTTCAGGACTGGCTGCAAAGTCCTCCTCTGTGGCCTAGCAGAAATATATCTGGGCACAGGGGTTTTTTCTGAAACTGTTTCTCCAACAAAGGGCTCCTAATTTTTTATGTTGAATTTTGTATCCAATTACTTTGCCATAAGTGTTTATATGTTTCAATAGTTTCTAGAGTCATTACTGTATTTTAAGTATTGTGTCATGTAATCTTCAAATGGGGTTTATTTTAACATCTTTATTTGTTACAGTATCTCTTTTATATCTTTCTGCTCTCTTAGGCAAATGTTTAACATCAAATTAAAGAGGTGAGAGTGTACACTCTTGCCTCATTTCTGATTTTAAAGAAATTGTTTCTTAGTTTTGTCCCATTGAAAGTTCTTTCCCTTGCAAGTGAGATCACATTTATTTCTTGTGTTCTCCTTTATCATACTCACGGTATCAGATCTTACACCGAGATCTTTGATTCAACTGGAGTTGGGTTTTATGCAAGCTTAGAGATAAGGATTACATTTCATTCTTTACATGTTGCTATACAGTTTGATTGGTACCATTTGTGGAAGATGCTGCCTGTTTTCCAATATGTATTGTTGGCCTCTTTGTCAAGAAATGGGGACATAGTATGAGAGTGTGCGATTATATATGGGTCATCAGTTCTGTTCTTTTAATCATTGTGTTCTTGTGTCAGTACCATACCCTTTTTACTATTGGTCTGTAGCAAAGATGAGATGGTGATGCCTGTAGCTTTTTTTTTTTCAATATTGCTTTTTTTTTCAATATTTCAATATTACTACCTTAGGTCAATTTTATCTCCAAATTAAATGTAAGAATATTTTTTCAATTTCTGGGAAGAATTGTACTTTATAAGTTTGATAAGGATTGCTCAGTGGGATGGACATTTTCACAATTATCCTACTAATCCGTGAGCATGGGAGGTGTTTCCATCTTCTCATGCCTTCTTCCATTTGCTTTTAATTGTCTTAAATTTTTCACTCTGGACCAGTTATAGGGGGGGGGCCAAGATGGTGGCACTGGAGAACACTGTGTTTGAGAAGCAGGACAACACTCTCTGTGCAGCGACCAGGAGACTGAACTCTGGGCCCTAAAACTACAGCAATCGTGTTTCCCAGGTGAGGGGAGGCTCCCACAGCGTGGGAATCGGTCAGGTCCACTCTCCTGCTGCACAGCCAGAACCCGGAAGAGATCCCGGGTAACACAGGCTTGGGTCTCTGGGCTGAAGCCACACACCTGTTTGTCCTGATCACTTTCCCAGGCTGATCGGTGGGCACGAGGGTGCCAGAGACTGAGAGTCCCAGTCGCAAGAAAACCCCACAGGGAAGGAAAGTTGCAAGTCTGATCACGGGTCACCCAGTCTTTCCCTGGAAGGTCTCTCGGGCCTCAGGTACCCACCGCCATCACAACTGAGCTCCCGCCGTGCATGGAGAGCAGCTGCATGCCCAGCTCAAAATCACTACTCCCTCTTCAGAGGAGGCGGGAGGCGTCCAGAAGAATCTGCCACAGACCACATTGTCTGTACCCCAACCTGAGATCGGGGCTGAGAAAACCCAATCCTTTCGGGCACTCCCCCCCCCCAAACGCCACCATAACCCTGCCACAAAGGAGCTGAGGGATAGAGAGGCGCACAGTGGCTTCACAGTGCTGGGACCCCATTGCTGCCGGCTGCTCCTAGCAAACAAACTTCAGCTCTGGATCTGGGACTGTGGTCATTCAACATGTCCTGAGATTCTCCTGGGTCCAGCACAATAAGGTCTAGCACCAAGCCCTATCACCGGCGCCCCCCTCTGACCCCTGGCAGAGAAACCCCTGCTCAGGATCAGACTGAGAAGTCCCAACCCCTTCTGGCACTCCCCTGAGAGCACCACCATAAGCTTTCCCTAGTGGAGGGGAAGGTCAGAGGGGAAGGACAGAGAGGCAGCCTGCCACAGGACACAGCACCCCCTCTCCAGCACACCCAGCGGCCCCTAGCAGAGAAACCCAAGCTCTGGATCTGAGGACACTCAACCCTACCTGGTACTCTCTTGGGATCAGCAAACATAGGTTCTTCTGCCAGGCTGCTTCTGGCAGAGAGATCTGGGCCCGGGATCTGGGATTGAGAACACTCAACCTAACTCTTTCCCGCACTACCCCAGGACCAGTCAACATAACCCTTCCTGGCAGAGGGAAAGGACAGAGAGGCAGCACACAGAAAAGGTGGACACCGAGTCCTGCAGCCACAGTTTCACAGAGCTGACTGTTAGCCTACCTGTGCTTTTCCGCAGCAGGACCAAATCAGAGAGTAGAAAGCAAGGGGAACCCCTGTGCATTCCAACTGGTCCTGCAAGAGAGTGAGTGAGCCTTCTAGGGAGAGTTTGCCCCAGACCCAGGACCTCTCCACAGAAGCAACCAGATGAGACCCCTGCCACCCACACCCCTAGTGTGGGCATCATAAAGATTCTTGGGATAGCGACCCCAACATTGAAGCCTCTGCCTTGTGGGTCCACCAGTGTAATCCAGGCAAACAATCCCTGGTTCTCAGACAGAACTGCATAATTGTGGCCTGCAGGCCACTGCAATAGTCAAAGAATCTAAGCACAAACACTGCGCCCGCTAAAAGCACATGCGAATAGTGCCAGCGTCACATTCCTTACTTAGGCAAAACTGAAACCACAGCGCATACTCCCAAACCAGTGAACCTCTCTCATCTTCCTGAAAAAACAGTCCAGAAAACAGAAAGAGATGATCATAGACCGAACTACAAACTCGAGGAACAGTGAGGGTTATAAATAACCAGATGGCTAGAGGTGGACGTAAGAACACACCCAACAAAAATCAGGATATATAATGACCTCACCAGCAACCCCACAAACCAATGGACACTTCAATTCACTAGATATACAAGAAAACGACCTCAAAACTATGTTTCTCCAGCTATTAGAGGCCCATAAAGATGAAATGAACAAAGCCCTCAGAGAAATAGCCAAAGAAATTGAGACGAACCAAGAGGAAACAAATAGAGCTCTCAGAGAAATGACCATGAAAATTGAGGCAAACAAAGAAGAAATGAACAAAGCTCTCAAAGAAATGTCCACACAAATGAAGGCAAATAAAGAAGAAATAAACAAAGCTCTCATAGAAATACAGGCAATTATAGCCAAAGAAGTAGAGGACAATTAGTGATACATAGAGAGGAAACGAACAAAAAAATAGAAGCTGTCATTGAAAAGCAGGAGTCCACATTCAAACAGATGAAGGAAATGGTGCAAGATATCAAAACAGAATGAGAATCAATAAAGAAAACACAAATAGAGAAAAACCAGGAGCTGGAGAACATAGAGAAAAGATCAGGAACTACAAAGGTAATCATCACCAACAGAATACAAGAGATGGAAGAAAGAATCTCAGGAGCCGAAGATTCACTTGCAGAAATTGACAGGGCTCTCAAAGAAAAAATAAAATCAGAAAAGCTCCAAACACAAAACATCCAAGAAATCAAGAACACCATGAAAAGACAAAATCTAAGAATAATAGGAGTAGAAGAAAAAGAAGACATCAGGCTCAAAAGTCCGGAAAATATTTTCAGGAAAATTATAGAAGAAAACTTTCCCAACTTAAAGAAGGAGATGGCCATAAACATACAAGAGGCCTAAAGAACACCAAGTAGACTAGACCAGAAAAGAAATTCTTCACATCACATCATAGTCAAAACACTGAACCTACAGAACAAAGAAAAAATTCTAAAAACAGGAAGGGAAAAAGGCCAAGTAACATATGAAGGTAGACCTATCAGGATCACACCAGATTTCTCAACAGAAACTATGAAAGCCAGAAGGGCCTGGACAGAAATCATACAGTCCTTAAGGAAACACAGATTCCAACCCAGACTACTATACCCAGCAAAACTTTCAATCAACATAGACGGAGAATTCAAAATATTCCATGACAAAACCAAATTTAAACAATATCTACATAGTAACCCAGCTCTACAGAAGTTACTAGAAGGGAAACTCCAAACCAAAGAAAACAACTACATCTAAGTAAACAGAGGAAATAGATAACTACACAACAAAAAACCAAAAGAATACAAGCAATGAAACTCAGTGATACCACCAACCCCACATCAAAAGTAAGTAACAATTGTTGGTCACTAGTATCTATCAACATCAATGGACTCAACTCCCCAATAAAAAGTCACAGACTAACAGAATGGTTGCGGAAACAGGATCCAACATTCTGTTGCATCCAAGAAACACACCTATGCAACGAAGATAAACACTACCTCAGAGTAAAGGGCTGGAAAAATGTTTTTCAAGCAAATGGTTCAAGAAAACAAGCTGGAATAGCCATCCTAATATCTAATAAGATAGACTTTCAACCCAAGTTAATCAAAAAAGATAAGGACGGCCACTATATTCTCATCAAAGGAAAAATCCACCAAGAGGACATCACAATTTTGAATATCTGTACCCCAAATACAAGAGCACCTATATTCGTAAATGAAACAATATTAAAGCTTAAATCACACATTGATCCTAATACTTTAATAGTGGGAGACTTCAACACTCCACTCTAACCAAGGGACAGATCAACTAGACAGAAAACAAATAGGGAAATAAAAACACTTAAAGAGTCCCTAAATCAAATGGACCTAATAGACGTCTACAGATCTTTTCATCCAAACTCAAAAGAGTATACCGCATGGAACCTTCTCCAAAATAGACCATATAGTTGGTCATAAAGCAAGCCTCAACAGATACAAAAAGATTGAAATAATCCCTTGTATTCTGTCTGACCACCATGGACTTAAGCTGGACCTCGACAACAACAGAAATAACAAAAAGCTGACACGCACATGGAAACTGAACAACTTCTTACTCAATGACAGCTGGGTTAAGGAAGAAATAAAGAAAGAAATTAAAGACTTCCTAGAATTCAATGAAAATGAAGGCAGAACATACCCAAATTTAAGGGACACATTGAAAGCAGTGCTCAGAGGAAAATTTATAGCACTAAGTGCCTGCAAGAAGAAATTCGTAACATCACATACAAACAACTTAATGGCCCAACTGAAAACCTTAGAAAAAAAAGAAGCAGATACATCCAAGAGGAGCAGACAGCTGGAAATAATCAAACTCACGGATGAAATCAATCAGTTAGAAACAAATAAAACTATTCAAAGAATCAATGAAATAAAAAGCTGGTTCTTTGAGAAAATCAACAAGATAGACAAACCTTTAGCCAAACTAACTAAAAAGCAGAGAGAATCTATCCAAATCAACAAAATCAGAAATGAAAAGGGTGACATAACTACAGACGCTGAGGAAATTCAAACAATCATTAGGTCATACTACAAAAGCCTATATGCCACAAAATTTGAAAACCTAAATGAAATGGACAATTTTCTTGATAGATTCCATCTTCCTACATTAAGTCAAGATCAGATAGAAAGACTGAATAGCCCTATATCCCCCAAGGAAATTGAAGCAGTCATTCACAGTCTCCCATCCAAAAAAAAGCCCTGGGCCAGATGATTTCAGTGCGGAATTCTACCAGACCTTCAAAGAAGTGCTAACACCAATTCTCCTCAAACTATTCCACAAAATAGAAACAGAAGGTACATTAACGAACTCATTCTATGAAGCAACAGTCACCCTGATGCCTAAACCACACAAAGACCCAACAAAAAAAAGAAAACTTCAGACCTATCTCTCTTATGAACATTGACGCAAAAATAATCAATTAAATACTTGCAAACCGAATCCAAGATCACATCAAAGATATCATCCACCATGACCAAGTAGGCTTCATCCCAGGCATGCAAGGGTAGTTCAACATACGGAAATCCATCAATGTAATCCACCACATAAACAAATTGAAGGAGAGAAACCACATGATCACCTCCTTAGATGCTGAAAAAGCATTTGACAAAGTCCAACACCCATTCATGTTTAAAGTCTTGGAGAGATCAGGGATACAAGGCACATATCTAAACATAGTAAAGGCAATATACAGCAAGCCTATAGCCAACATCAAGCTCAATGGAGAGAAACTTAAATCAATCCCACTGAAATCAGGGACAAGACAAGGCTGCCCACTCTCTCTATACCTCTTCAACATAGTACTTGAAGTCCCAGCCAGAGCAATAAGACAACTAAAGGAGATCAAGGAGATACAAATCGAAAAGGAAGAGGTCAAAGTGTCACTATTTGCATATGATATGATAGTATACATGAGCGACCCCAAAAATTCAACCAGAGAATTCCTCCAGCTGATAAAGATCTTCAGCAAAGTGGCAGGATACAAAATCAACTCAAAAAAATCAGAAGCCCCCCCCTGTATACCAAAGACAAAAGGGCCTAGAAAGAAATTAGGGAAACAACACCCTTCACAATAGCCACTAATAACATAAACCACCTTGGGGTGACACTAACCAAGCAAGTGAAAGACCTGTTTGAGAAAAACTTCAAGTCTCTGAAGAAAGACTTAGAAGAAGCTCTCCGAAGATGGAAAGATCTCCTATGCTCATGGATTGGTAGGATTAACAAAGTAAAAATGGCCATCGTGCCAAAAGCAATCTACAGATTCAATGCAATTCCCATCAAAATACCAGCTCAATTCTTTACAGACCTTGAAAAAAAGATTCTCAGCTTCCTATGGAGAAACAAAAAACCCAGAATCTCCAAAACAATCCTGTACAACAACAGATCATCTGGAGGTATCTCCATCCCCGATCTCAAGTTGTACTACAGAGCAATAGTAATAAAACCTGCATGGTATTGGCATAAAAATAGAAAGGAGAATTAATGGAACCGCATAGAAGACCTAGAAATAAACCCACACACCTATGAATACTCGATTTTTGACAAAAAAAGCCAAAACCATTCAATGGAAAAAAGACAGCATCTTCAACAAATGGTGCTGGTCCAACTGGATGTCTACATGCAGAAAAATGAAAATAGATTCATATTTATCACCCTGCACAAAACTAAAGTCAAAGTGGATCAAAGACCTCAACATAAAACCAGATACTCTAAATCTGTTAGAAGAAAAAGTCGAGCACAGCCTAGAACTCATTGGCACAGGAGACAACTTCCTGAACAGAACACCAACAGCACAGGCTCTAAGAGCAACAATCAATAAATGGGACCTCATGAAACTGAAAAGCTTTTGTAAAGCAAAGGACACCGTCATCAAAACAAAACGACTGCCTACAGATTGGGAAAGAATCTTCACCAACCCTTTATCTGACAGAGGGCTAATATCCAGTATATATAAAGAACTAAAGAAGCTGAAAAGCAGCAAACCAAGTAATCCAGTTAAAAAATGGGGAACAGAGCTAAACAGAGAATTCTCTGTAGAGGAATATCGAATGGCAGAGAAACACTTAAAGAAATGTTCAGCCTCATTAGCCATCAGGGAAATGCAAATCAAATCGACCCTGAGATTTCACCTTACACCCATCAGAATGGCCAAAATGAAAAACTCAAGGGACAACACATGCTGGAGAGGTTGTGGAGAAAGGGGAACCCTCCTCCACTGCTGGTGGGAATGTAAACTAGTACAACCACTCTGGAAATCTATCTGGCGCTTTCTAGGACAATTACGAATAGTGCTTCCTCAATACCCAGCTATACCACTGCTAGGTATATACCCAAAGTTTGCTCAAGTACACAAAAGGGATATTTGCTCAACCATGTTTATCGCAGCTTTATTTGTAATAGCCAGAACCTGAAAACAACCCAGATGTCCATCAACGGAGGAATGGGTACAGAAATTGTGGTATTTTTACACAATGGAATACTACTCAGCAATAAAAAAGGAGGAAATCATGAAATTTGCAGGCAAATGGTGGGATCTAGAAAAGATCATCCTGAGTGAAATATCCCAGAAGGAGAAAGACAAACACGGTATATACTCACTTATATAGACCTATAAGATATGATAAACATGATAAAATCTATACACCTAAAAAAGATAATCAAGAGAGCGGACATGGGGTAAGATGATCAATCCTCGTTTAGAAAGACAGATGGGATGTGCATTGAACGTATGACAGGAGTCTACTGAGCACATCTGAAAGACTCTAACTAGCAGTGTTTTCAAAGCAGATACAAAGACTCATTACCAAACCTTCGGCAGAGTATAGGGAATCATATGAAAGAAGGGGAGTTAGTATGATGGGGAAAGGATAGGAGCTCCACAAGGACCAAATATATCTGGGCACAGGGTCTTTTCTGTGACTGACATTCAACCAAGGACCATGTATGGATATAACCTAGAACCTCTGCTCAGATGTAGCCTGTGGTAGCTCAGTAACCAATTGGTTTCCCATAGTGAGGGGAACAAGGACTATTTCTAACAGGAACTCAATGACTGGCTCTTTGACCTCCCCACCCACCAAGGGAGGAGCAGTCCTGTTAGGCCACAGAGGAGGGCTTTGCAGCCAGTCCTGAAGATACCTGATAAAACAGGATCAGATGAATGGGGAGGAGGTACCCCCCATCAGTGGACTTGGAAAGGGGCACGGTGGAGATGAGGGAGGGAGGTGGAATTGGGAGGGAATGAGGGAGTGGGACACGGCTGGGATACAGAGTTAATAAAATGTAACTGATAAGAAAAAAATAAAATTTAATTTAAAAAAAGTTTTCACTCTGCAAATATTTTCCTTGGTTAGATATATTCAAATGAGTTTTTGTTTTGTTTTGTTTGTTTTAAGTGTTGTGCATGAAATTGTTTCCTGGTTTCTTTCTTACTATATGTGTTTTGTTGTTGTTGCTTTGGTTTGGTTTGGTTTGGTTTGGTTTGTATAGGAAAGATACTAATTCTGGGGTGTTTCTGTTCCTTTGCTGAATCTGTTTACCAGTTGTAGGATATTTCTGGCACAGTCTTTGGGGATTTTTTATGTATAGAATAATGGTCTAGAAATAGAGATGCTTTGACTTCTTCCTTCCCTACTTGTATTCTCTGCATCTCCTTCATTGTCTGATTGTTCAGTAAGACAAGTAAAGACTTCAAGCTCTATACTGAACAAAAATGAAGACAATGGACATATTTGTTTCATTCCTGATTTTAGTGAAAACGCTTTGTTTCTGTTTGTTTGTTTGTTTGTTAGTTAGCATCATTTTAGCTGTGGGCCTCCAGTGTGGTCTTTATTATGTTAAGCTATGTCCTCTGTATTCTTAGATAGTCTAGTACTTTTATCTAGTCCTTTGGTCAAAAGGACTTTTTTGTATCGAATAAGATGATTGGGTGGTTTCTGTCCTTGAGTCTGTTTGTGCTAATTAATATTTAATATTTCTTCTAGAGGGTATGTGTGTTTCTGTTAAAAAAAAAGTGAGAGAAGGAGCTGAGGATCATCCTAATAATTAGTATGCTTTTGAGTGCTCAATTTTAGTCCAACCGGTGAAAAAAAACATTTCACCAACATCATCAAACTGTATATTTACTGCACATATACAGAATACATTAAGAACTGATACACCCCACTAACTCATCATTAATGGCATACACCAGAAAATGCGGAAACATAATGTAGAATACACTACAAAACTATAATTTAATTAAAAGAAATATAGAATGGGCAATAATGGAAAATTGGAAGTAGAATGGAAAAAATCAAGGGACGTGAGAAAAAATAAATGAAAAGAAAAAGAGGAGTGGAAAAGAATCTTAGAGGAAAGTAGAGTGAAATCAGAGATTACAGTACATGAAAAATAATACTGACAAAGATCTCCCAATAACGATATTTCACAAAATTGATAAATGTGAAAAAGAGAATGCAAAACAAAAACATGTACTTAAGAAAAAAATCAAGCCAAGCCAATATTCCATTGTAAAAAAATCAAAATACTACTCCCCACACAAAAAAGGAAAGAGGGGGAACACTGCAGGAAAAACAAATTCAAAAACTAAGAACGAGATTAAATACCTTCCTGTAATGAAAACTACATAAACAAAGTTATATGAGTGGAAATAAGAAATAAAAGTGTAAATTAAAAAACAGAATAAACTGAAAATGCTGTAATACTGTTAAAAGGGCAACAAAAAGGGAAAAAATTCCAGGACAAAAAGAAGAAAAGATGGAACATTCGCCAACGTCTACACCTTCAGAAAGCGGAGACTGCCGTGCTGCAGGGCTTGCTGTCGCTGACCTTCCCGTGGTTCCGTCTGCTGCTGTGTCTGCGCTGGGTACAGGCCTGAACTGCGCTAAAATTATCTGGGCCTCGTCTGCTCTTCATTCTTCTATACTGGGGTCCTTGCCTGGACCCACTTAGCTTTGTAATCTGTGGACTGGGAGGTTTATCTTACTCTCTAAGTCATCCCCACATTTGTGGGATGACTAATGTGCTAGCTGAGGTTTGTGCAACTCAGTTTGGTTTGGCTTTGTACCCACATATCATCTTTCAAATCCTCTGTACTTTTCTGAAGGTTTGATAAGTTATGGCAAAAGCCCAGTGTCATGTATACTTTGCTAGACGAGAGAAGGTTTGCTTCCATCAGTACTTTTAGAAACTTTTGGTGCTCTTTCTCTCTTGAGAATAAAGATTATTTATTATGATGATGGTGATCACAACAATGACAGTTCTTAAATCCAATCACATAGAGGCAGTATCTAGTCCACCATCCTACAGAAATGCTCTACTTTCACATGAAGTAATGCCCGAAAGGCTACCATGACTAAATGCCGGTCACTCGTGGCCAAATCTGGCCCTTGGAAATGATGTCTTGTTGCATTCATATTTAAAACAAATGCTAGGTTTTCATATGGTTATGTTGGCAACAGAATGGTAGCTACTTATGAGAAAGACACAAGAATGGAATGCTATTTTGGCTTTTATGCAGAATACAAAACTGTTCTGGCAATGCTAGAACAAAAACTTTAAGCATTTTTTTAAAGTTGTAACAATGGATGCAGCCTGGAAGGTCAAGTTTCTTTTTATGGTAGTCCACAAAAAGTTGACAATTTATCTCAAAGAGCTCAAAGCTGAAGGTTTGATAAATCATGGCAAAAGCCCAGGGTCATGTATACTTTGCTAGACAAGAGAAGGTTTGCCTCCATAGAAACCATGGGGGTATTATGCAGGGGGAAAGGAAGGGAGAAGAGCAGATGGTTTAACAAAAGGCTATAAGGACGGATGGCCCTGTGATTGACATTTAAGACCCCACCAAATAACAAAGCTTTCTCGTCTCTCCCACTCCTCTGAGACACCCCTGTAGCAGTCTCCTTTTCTTTTTAAGTTGGTATTATTGAACATTCCTTTTAAACAAGTTTAACTTATACATATATTAAAGGGGAAATAGATATAGTGGGAAGCTCCCTGGTCCTATGGAATTGAATTTCCCAGTTCAATGCTACCAAAACCCCACTGATCTCTACTTAAAATCTATTAGGAATCCAACTTGTGGTGGGCTCTCAAACAAATTTGTATTTTAGCCTGATCATTTATTCCTCACTCAGTAATACCCTCTTGCTTCTGTGTGAGGTGTGTGTGTGTGTGTGTGTGTGTGTGTGTGTGTGTGTGTAAAAGAAGTGTTTAGGATCTCTCTACCTCAACCTTCACTACAACTAAGACAGCAAATAGAAGAGCCTCACACCTTGGTCCTCACAATTAAATGTGATTTGAGCTTTTGCATAGTTATTCATTATTTTAATTGTTTTCCAATATTTGAACACAGTTTTACCATCTATAAAGAGTTGCCATTGTTTTAAATTAAATTTTTATTTTTTGTATTAATTACAGTTTATTCACTTTGTATCCCAGCAGTAGCCTCCTCCCTCATTCCCTCCCAATTCCACCCTCCTTCCCTCATCTCCTCTCATGTTCCTCTCCAAGTCAATGATAGGGCAGGTCCTCCTCCATTTTCATCTGACCCTAGCCTATCAGGTCTCATCACAATGAGCTGCATTGTCCTCTGTTGCCTGGCAAGGATGGTCCCCCTCAGGGGGAGGCGGTCAAAGAGCCAGCCACTGAGTTCATGTAAGAGACAGCCCCTGTTCCCCTTACTAGGGAACCCACTTGGATACTGAGCTGCCATGGGCTACATCTGAGCAGGGGTTCTAGGCTATATCCATGAACAGTTCTTGGTTAGAGTATCAGTCTCAGAAAAGACCCCTGTGCCCAGATTTTTTGGTTCTGTTGCTCCCTTTGTGGAGCTCCTGTCCTTTCCTGGTCTTACTGTCTCCCCTTCTTTCCTAAGATTGCCTGCAGTCTGCCCAAAGTTTAGTTATGAATCTCAGTATCTGCTTTGATACACTGCTGGTAGAGTCTTTTAGAAGCCCTCTGTGCTGGGCTCCTGTCCTGTTTCTTGTTTTCTCCTTCTTCCAATGTCCATTCCGTTTGCCTTTCTGAGTGAGGATTGATGATCTTACCCAGGGTCCTCCTTATATACTCACTTACAAGTGGATACTAGACATATAATATAGGATATCCCTACAAAAATCTGTACACCTAAAGAAGCTGAGTGGCCATCTTTTTATTTTGTTTGATTTGAGGGTTTTTTTTTTTCTGTTTGGCAAGTTGGGATTAAGGTTTGATACAGAAAAAATTATGCTTGGTAGAGACCTTAATGAACCTTCCCCTTTCAGCTATTTCAAAATGATTTCTTTATTTTTAATATTTTGTTAAATTTTGAACAGTGTGCATGCCCATGAGTCTATGTATGTGTACATATGCCTACAGGCACCCTTGGAGGCCAGAAGAGAATGTCAGATCTCCTGGCAACAGTATCACAAATGGTGGCAGGCCATTCGACATGGATTTGGAAATTGAACTTGGATTCTCTGTAAAGGAAGCAAATGCCTGAACCTCTGAGCCATGCCTTAAACCTGTATTTTATTCTTAAATTATCTGCTTAAATATGTGTATGTACATGTGCATGTGAGTCTGCATGAAGTGCTCATAGAAGCTATGTAAAGATCTGTTCCTTGGAAATATAGGAAGTTGTGAGCTGGCTGACAGGCCTCTGTAAGAGAAGCAAGAATTCTCAACTGTTGAGCCATCTCTCTAGTCCCTGTTTTAGACATCTTAATTCGTATTAGCAACATGTATCTTATTCACAATTTTCACACACAAAATTCCCACTACAGCAGGCCCGGCATATCCTAATACATCTGAAGTACAATGACCTTAAATCTAATCTTATGAAGATTGTAGAGACCTTTAAAGAGGAACAAATCCCTTAGAGAAATACAGAAATACAATCAAACAGATGAAGGAAAGAATATAACTGTTGAAAACCTGAAAATGGAAATAGAAGCAACAAAGAAAACATAAGCTCACAGAATTCTGGAGATGGAAAACCTAGGTAAGAGAACAGTAGCAAACATCACCAACAGGATATAAAAGATGGAAAAAAGAGTCTCAAACATAAAAAATACAATAGAAGAAATTGATACGTTAGTCAAAGAAAATGATGAATCTAAAGAGTTTCTGAAACAAAACATCCAGGAAATTTCGGACACTCCAAAAAGACCAAAACTAAGAATAATAAGAAGAAAGAAGATTCTAAGCTCAAAGGCTCAGAAAATATTTTCAACAAAATCATAGGAGAAAATTTCCCTAATCTAAAGAAAAATGGATGCCTATAAGTGTACAATAAGCTTAAAGAACATCAAATATATTAGATAAGAAAAGAAAATTCCTCTGATATGTAATAATCAAAACACTAAACCTACAGAGCAAAGAATATTAAAAGCTGCAAGGGTAAAAGGCCACATAACTTACCAAGGCTTATGAGAATTACACCCGACTTCTCAACAGAGACTTTAAAAGCTACAATAGCTGGAACAAATGTCTTGCAGACTCTAAGAGAACACAGATGCCAGCTCAGAATAATAAACACAGTACAACTTTCAATCAACATAGATGATGAAAGCAAGATACTCCATAACAAAACCAAATTTAAGCAACATCTATTCATAAGTCCAGCCCTACAGAAGATACTAGAAGGAAAAATCCAACCCATGGAGGTTAACGGCACCCAAGAAAACATAGGAAATAAGTAATTCCACAGTAGCAAAACAAAAAGAAGGGAATAACACACACACACACACACACACACACACCACCACCACCACCACCACTATCACCATCAAAATAATAGGAATGATCAATCATTGGTCATTAATATCTCTCCACATCAGTAGACTCAATCCCCCCCCAGAAAGACACAGGCTAACAGAATGGATGTGAAAACAAGATCTATCATTCTTCTACATATAAGAAGTGAATCTCAGAAACAGGCAGACATTACCTCAGAGTAAAGGGCTGAAAAAAGATTTTCCAAGCAAATGAACCCAAGAAACAAGCTGGAGTAGCCATTATAGTATCTAATAAAATATACTTTTAACCAAAATCAATCGAAAGATGTAAATTATCTTTTATTTGCCTGATGTGATTGTTGTCTTAGAGGCTTACCTCCTACATCTGCTCACCTAGACCTAGCTCAGGAAGGTTCTAACCTCTGTACAATCTAATCTAGAGCTGGAATGCTTTCAGCCTCTGAGACTTACTGATGAATACGCTTACCTTTTCCAGATCTTTCTGAATTCTGACTGGCTCGTTCAACTCAGCTGTTTTGGATCAAACTCCTTTCCAGGCTGACTGATCCAAATTCTTTTTTTTTTTTTTCATCCCTCAACATTTATTGCACATTTTAAGTTTGTGAAAAAGTCTGGTACATTTTCACAATATCAAGGAAACAAAAGAAACATTATCTTTGCAGAATTTAACAGGTTCAATAACGAATGGTTATATAAAAATTCAAAAGACTTAGGGTTAGGAAGATAGCTCAGTCAGTAAAGTGCTTGCCTTGCAAGTATGAGGACTTCATTTCAACTCCCAGCATCCACATAAAAAAAAAAAAAAAACAAAAGAAAACAAACGAAAACCTGGTGTACGGAGAATTATCATCCAAGGACTGCAGAAGGAGTCACAGGTAAATGAATCCTGTGAACCAAGAAAGGGAGAACTATAAACAGACTATAGAATGACTTCCGTTTATATTTTATAACGTTTATTTATTTTGCTTGCATGCATGTTTGCGTGCACATCACTGCATTTAAGAGTGTAGAGACCAGAGGACTACTTGTCAGACAGACTCTGTTCTCCCCTCTTATTATGAGGATTCTTAAAATGAAACTCAGACTGCCAGGGTGGGCAGCAAGGTCTTTTAGCCACTGAGTCATCTCATCTTCCTAGTACCCTTGATTTTCTTCATTGCTTCTCTGATGCTTTTGTTTTTGCTTTAGCTATGAGAAAAGATGTCAAGAAAATGGTGAAGGACTTAGGTAAAAAAAAAAATTGTAAACATTGATCCATTGCTACCTTGTTATACATCCAACTGTGTATCTACCAAGGTATATTTCCTGGTGAGCAGTAGAATAGTGATGTATTGATGATGATGATGATGATGATGATGATGATGATGATGATGATGAACTTTCTTTTTTTAATTTTTTAATTTTTTTACTATTAATTACACCTTATTCATTTTGTATTCTTGCATAAGCCCCTCCCTTCTCCCCTCCCAACCGCACCCTCCCTCCCCCTTCCTCATGCATGCCCCTCCCCAAGTCCACTGATAGGGGAGGTCATCTTCTCCTTCCTTCTGATCTTAGTCTATCAGATCACTTCAGGAATGGCTGCATTCTCATCTTCTGTGGCCTGATAAGGCTGCTCCCCCCTCAGAGGGAGGTGATCAAAGAGCAGGCCAATCAGATTATGTCAGAGGCAGTCCCTCTTCCCTTTCTTATGTAACCCAATTGGACACTGAACTATCATGTGCTACATCTGTGCAGGGGTTCTAGGTTATCTCCATGAATAGTCCTTGGTTGGAGTATGAGTCTCTGGGAAGTTCCCTGTGTTCAAGTTTTCTGGTTCTGTTGCTATCCTTGTGTGGTTCCTGTTCTCTCCAGCTCTTACTATTTCCCACTTCTTACATAAGATTCCATGCACTCTGCCCAACAGTTGGCCATAAGTCTCAGTGTCTGCTTTGATAGTCTGCAGGGCAGAGGCTTTCAGAGGCCCTCTGTGACAGGTTCCTAGGTTGTTTCCCGTTTTCTTCATCTTCTGATGTCCAGCCTCTTTGCCTTTCAGGATGGAGATTGAGCATTTTTAGTCAGGGTCCTCTCTCTTGATTAGTTCCTTTAGATGTACAGTTTTTAGTAGCTGTATATTATGTTATGTCTATATGAGTGAGTATATACTGTGAGTGTCTTTCTGCTTCTGGGACATCTCACTCAGGATGATCCTTTCTAGGTCCCACCATTTACCTACAAATTTCATGATTTCCTTATTTTCATTGCTGAATAATATTCCATTGTGTAGATGTACCACAATTTCTGCATCCATTCTTCAGCTGAGGGGCACCTGGGCTGTTTCCAGCTTCTGGCTATTGCAAATAAAGCTGCTACAAACATGGTTGAGCAAATGTCCTTATTGTGTACTTGAGCCTCTTTTGGATATATGCCTAGGATTGGTATGGCTGGGTCTTGAGGAAGCGCTATTCCTAGTTGTCTGAGAAAGTGCCAGATTGCTTTCCAGAGTGGTTGTACAAGTTTACATTCCCAGAAGCAGTGGAGGAGGGTTCCCCTTTCTCCACAACCTCTCCAGCATGTGTTGTCACTTGAGTTTTTCATCTTGGCCATTCTGATGGGTGTAAGGTGAAACCTCAGAATCGTTTTGATTTGCATTTTCCTAATGGCTAATGACGTTGAGCATTTCTTTAAGTGTTTCTCTGCCATTTGATAGTCCTCTACAGAGAATTCTCTGTTTAGCTTTGTTCCCCATTTTTTTAATTGGATTACTTGGTTTGCTGCTTTTCAGCTTCTTTAGTTCTTTATATATACTGGATATTAGTCCTTTATCAGATAGAGGGTTGGTGAAGATTCTTTCCCAATCTGTAGGCAGTCCATTTGTTTTGATGATGGTATCCTTTGATTTACAGAAGCTTTTCAGTTTCATGAGGTCCCATTTATTGATTGTTGCTCTTAGAGCCTGTGCTGTTGGTGTTCTGTTCAGGAAGTTGTCTCCTGTGCCAATGAGTTGAAGGATATTCCCCACCTTTTTTTCTAGCCGATTTAATGTGTCTGGTTTTATGTTGAGGTCTTTGATCCACTTGGACTTTAGTTTTGTGCAGGGTGATAAGTATGGATTTATTTGCATTTTTCTACATGTAGACATCCAGTTGGACCAGCACCATTTGTTGAAGATGCTGTCTTTTCTCCATTGTATGGTTTTTTCATCTTTGTCAAAGATCAAGTGTCCATAAGTGTGAGGGTTTATCTCTGGGTCCTCTGTTCAGTTCCATTGATCCACCATTCTGTTTCTATGCCAGTACCATGCAGTTTTTATAACTGTTACTCTATAGTACAGCTTAAGATCAGGGATGGAGATACCTCCAGAAGATCTTTTATTGTAGGGGATTGTTTCAGCAATTTTGTGTTTCTTGTTATTCCATTTGAAGTTGAGAATTTTTCTTTCCAGGTCTGTAAAGAATTGTGTTGGTAATTTGATGGGAATTGCATTGAATCTGTAGATTGCTTTTGGTAAAATGGCCATTTTTACTTTTTTAATCCTGCCAAGCCATGAGCATGGGAGATCTTTCCATCTTGTGATATCTTCTTCTAAGTCTTTCTTCAGAGACTTGAAATTTTTTTCATACAAGTCTTTGACTTGCTTGGTTAGGGTTAAACCAAGGTACTTTATGTCATTTGTGGCTATTGTGAAGGGTGTTATTTCCCTAATTTCTCTCTCAGCCCTTTTGTCTTTTGTATATAGGAGGGCTACTGATTTTTTTAAATTGATTTTGTATCTGGCCACATTGCTGAAAGTGTTTATCAGCTGTAGGATTTCCCTGGTAGAGTTTTTGGAGTCACTCACGTATACTATCATATCATCTGCAAATAGTGATAATTTGACTTCTTTTCCAATTTGTATTTTCTTGATCTCCTTCAACTGTCTTATTGCTCTAGCCAGGACTTCCAGAACTATGTTGAAGAGATATGGAGAGAATGGGCAGCCTTGTCTTCTCTCTGATTTCAGTGGGATTGCTTTAAGTTTCTCTCCGTTCAGTTTGATGTTGGTTATAGGCTTGCTGTATATCGCCTTTACTATGTTTAGATATGTGCCTTGTATCCCTGATCTCTCCAGTACTTTAAACATGAATGGATGTTGGATTTTGTCAAATGCTTTTTCAGCATCTAGGGAGATTATCATGTGGTTTTTTTTTCTTTCAGTTTATTAATATGGTGGATCACATTGATGGATTTCTGTATATTGAACCACCCCTGCATACCTGGGATGAAGCTTACTTGGTCTTAGTGGATAATATCTTTGATGTGTTCTTGGATTCGGTTTGCAAGTATTTTGTTGAGTATTTTTGCATCAATGTTCATAAGGGAGATTGGCCTGAAATTCTCTTTCTTTGTTGAGTCTTTGTGAGGTTTAGGTACCAAGGTGACTGTGGCTTCATAGAATGAGTTTGGTAATGTTCCTTCTGTTTCTATTTTGTGGAATAGTTTGAAGAGAATTGGAGTTAGCTCTTCTTTGAAGGTCTGGTAGAATTCTGCGCTGAAACCATCTGGTCCTGGGCTTTTTTTGGATGGGAGACTTTTGATGACCACTTCTATTTCTTTGGGGGTTATAGGACTATTTAGTTGATTTACCTGGTCCTGATTCAGCTTTGGTAAGTCAAATCGATCAAGAAAATTGTCCATTTCATTTAGATTTTCATATTTTGTGGCATATAGACTTTTGAAGTAAGTCCTAATGATTGTTTGGATTTCCTCAGTGTCTGTAGTTATGTCCCCCTTTTCATTTCTGATTTTGTTGATTTGGATGGTGTCTCTCTGCCTTTTAGTTAGTTTGGCTAAGAGTTTGCCGATCTTGTTGATTTTCTCAAAAAACCAACTTTTGGTTTCATTGATTCTTTGAATTGTTTTATTTGTTTCTAATTGATTGATTTCAGCCCTGAGTTTTATTATTTCCAGCCATCTACTCCTTCTTGGTGTGTCTGCTTCTTCTTTTTCTAGGGTTTTTAGGTGAGCCATTAAATTGCTTGAATGCACTGTCCAGAATTTCTTCTTGAAGGAACTTAGTGCTATGAACTTTCCTCATAGCACTGCTTTCATTGTCCCACAAGTTTGCGTATGTTGTGTCTTCATTTTCATTGAGTTCTAGAAAGGCTTTAATTTCTTTCTTTATTTCTTCCCTAACCCATCTGTAATTTAGTAGCAAGTTGTTCAGTTTCCATGTATGTGTAGGCTTTTTGCTTTTTCTGTTGTTGAGGTCCAGCTTTATTCTATGGTGATCAGACAGGATACAAAGGATTATTTCAGTCTTCTTGTATCTGTTGAGGCGTGCTTTGTGACCAACTATATGGTCTATTTTGGAGAAGGTTCCATGAGGTGCTGAGGAGAAGGTAAATTCTTTTGTGTTTGGGTGCAAGGTTCGGTAAATGTCTGTCAGGTCCATTTGATTCAGGACCTCTGTTAGAGACATTGTTTTTTTCTTTAATTTCTGTTTTGTTGACCTGTCCTTTGTTGAGAGTGGGGTGTTGAAGTCTCCTACTATTAATGTGTGGGGATCTAAGTGTGGTTTAAATTTTATCAATGTCTCTTTTACAAATGTGGATGCCCTTGTATTTGGAGCATAGATGTTCAGGATTGTGATGTCTTCCTGGTGGAATTTTCCCTTGATGAGTATGTAGTATCCTTCCTCATCTCTTTTTATTAATTTTGGTTGAAAGTCTATTTTATCAGATATTCGAATGGCTACTCCTGCTTGTTTCTTGGGTCCATTTGCTTGGAAAGTCGTCTTCCAACCTTTTACCCTCAGGTAATGTCTATCTTTGTGACTTAGGTGAGTTTCTTGTATGCAACAGATTGCTGGGTTTTGTTTACACATCTATTCTATTAGTCTGTGTCTTTTTATTGGAGAGTTGAGTCCATTGATGTTGAGAGAGATTAATGACCAGTGGCTGTTTGATTTTGATGTTGGCTGTGGTCATAATGTTGTGTGCTTGGTTGCCTTTTGTTTTACTGTAGTGAGGTTAATTATTTCCTGTGTTTTCTTGAAAGTAGCTAGTTTTCTTGGGTTGTATTTTCCCTTCTAGTGTCTTCTGTAACGTTGGATTTGTCTGTAGGTATTGTTGAAATTTATTTTTGTCATTGCATATCTTGTTTTCTCCGTCTATGAGGACTGATAGTTTTGCTGGGTATAGTAGCCTGGGCTGACATCTGTGTTCTCTTAGGGTCTGCATGATATCTGTCCAGGCTCTTCTGGCTTTCATAGTCTCTGTTGAGAAGTCAGGTGTGATTCTAATGGGTTTGCCATTATATGTTACTTGGCCTTTTTCCCTTGCAGCTTTTAGTATTTTTTCTTTGTTCTGTATACTTACTGTTTTGATTATTATGTGGCAGGAGGATTTTCTTTTCTGGTCTAATTTATTGGGTGTTCTGTAGACCTCTTGTATTCTTATTGGCCTCTCCTTTAAGTTGGGGAAATTTTTTTTCAATGATTTTGTTGAAGATATTTTCTGAGCCTTGGAGCGGGGAATCTTCTTTTTCCTCTATTCCTATTATTCTTAGGTTTTATCTTTTTATGTTGTTTTGAATTTCTTGGACGGTCTGTGTCAGGAATTTTTTAGATTTAACATTTTCTTTGACAGATACATCTATTTCTTCCATTGTATCTTCCACACCTGAGATTCTTTCTTCCACCTCTTGCAGTCTATTGCTAATGCTAACCTCTGTAGTTCCTGTTTTCTTCCCTAAGTTCTTTCTCTCCACAATTTCCTCCATTTGTGTTGTCTTTAATTTTTCCAATTCTATCTTCAGATCTTGAGCCATTTTGTTGATTTCCTTCACTTGTCTGACTGTATTTTCCTGTTTTTCCTTCAATTCCTTCAGCTGTTTGTTTGAACAATCCTCTTTTTCTTTTATTTCTTTCAGTGATTTAAGCATTTCCTCTCTAAAGGCCACAAACTTTCTGCAACTTCCTGTATTTCTTCATGGATGGCCATAATCCGTTTGTTTTTATCTTCCTCTAGGTCTTATGTATTTTATTTGTTTCCTCTGTTATCTTCTTCATGAGCATAGATGTTAGGTCATCTTCTTGAATTTCAATTATGCTGGGGTGTCCAGGGCTACTTGCCCCTGGATACCTGGGTTCTGAAGATGCCATATTGCTCTGTCTTTTGTTGGTTGAGCTTTTACACTGGCTTCTACCCATTAGGCTATCTTAGGTTTTTGGAGTTAGTTTCTGGTGGTTCCTGGGATCCTGTGGTGGAGAGAATCCCCTTGGCAGGAAGATGGTTTTTCCTGAAGAAAGCTTTCTCAGCTTTTTGGGTATAGTCACTGGATGGCCAGTGTTTTTCAGGACTTGCCGCTGCTCACCTCAGGCATAGAGACCTGAGTGGTAACTGTGGTCCTTGTTAGTCGAGAGGGCTCTCCTCTCACTCAGAGAAGTCCTGGAGGCAGCTGCCCTGCTTCTGGGTTTCTTTTTGTAAATCTAGTGATCTGCTGCCATAATCTGTGTGTCCCGTGGTTTGGGCAGTTTTGTTAGGGATAACTGGTTGCCCCTTGGAGCAGTATCTGAGGGTTGATCTCGGGGATTCTGGGCTTTTGTAGGTCTGAGGTTGGGGCTCTGTGCCCCAGTACCCAAGCAGTAATCTGTAGCTGGTGGGTCCTGCTCTCCTGGTAACAGCAGGCTATCTGGTGCACAGCAGGTCCCTGGGTTGGGCCCATCTGTGGGACCTTTTCCAGGGATATACCTATGGCCTAAGTCTGTCCCCTTTGCTTTGTTCCTTGTGAGGATTTCTCCCGACAGTGATTGCCAATCTCTGGTGCCCTGGGGTGCAGAGCTCTGTCTTTGCCAGAGAGCTGGGCGCACAGCAACTCTCTGCACTCGTGGCTGGAGCCCAGTTCAGTGATGGCTGCTCGTGCCTGCAGTTCTGCGAGACTTTTTCCAGTGAAAGACTGGGTGACCCAAGTCAGTGCCGTTTCCTTCCTTCCCTCTGGTGTTTTCTCACAACTGGGAATCCCAGTCTCTGGTGTTTTTTGTTTTTGTTTTTCCCACAGATCAGCCTGGGAAGATGATCAGGACCCACAGGCGTGTGGCTCTGGTCTGGAGACCTAGTGCCTGCGTGACCCAGGATCTCTTCCGGGTTCTGGCTGAGTGACCTGAGCGTGGACCGGATTGATTCCCACACCGTGGCGGTTTCCTCTCATCTAGAAAACACAATTGCTGTTGTTTTAGGGCCCAGAGTTCAATCTCTTGGTCCCTGTATGGAAAATGTTGTCCTGTTCCTCAGACGCAGTGTTCCCCTGGCACCGCCATCTTGTCCCTTTTAATTTTTATTTTTTATATTAATTACAGATTATTTACTTTATATCTCAGCTGTAGCCTCCTCCTTCATTCCCTCCCAATCCCTCCTCCCTCCTTCATCTTCTCCCTGCCCCATTCTAAGTCCACTGATAGAGAGGTCCTCCTCCCCTTCCATCTGACCCTAGCTTATCAGGTCTCATCAGGACTGGCTACAATGTCCTCTGTGGCCTAGCAAGGCTGCTCCTCACTCGGGGGGGGGAGGGGGGAGGTCAAAGAGCCCGCCACTGAGTTCATGTCAGAGACAGTCTCTGTTCCCCTTACTAGGGTATCCACTTAGATACAGAGCTGCCATGAGCTATATATGAGCAGGGCTTCTAGGTTGTATCCAAACATGATCCTTGGTTGGCGAAGCAGTCTCAAAAAAGACCCCTGGGCCCAGATATGTTTACTCATTGTGGAGCTCCTGTATTTTTTAGGTCATACTAACTTCACCATCTTATGATTCCCTACACTCTGCCCAAGGTTTGGTTAAGAGTCTCAGCATCTGCTTTGATACACTGCTATGTAGACTTATTTAGAGTCCCTCTATGATAGGTTCCTGTCCTGTTTCTTGTTTTCTCCTACTTCCATTGTCCATCTCATTTGTGTTTCTAAGTGAGGATTGATCATCTTACTCTTTCTTGTTTAGCTTCTTTATGTGTACAGATTTTAGTATGTTGATCCTATCTTTTAGCTCTAGAATCCACTTATAAGTGAGTATATACCATGTGTGTCTTTCTGCTTCTGGGATACCTCACTCAGGATGATCTTTTCTAGATCCCACCATTTGCCTGATAATTTCATGATTTCCTCATTTTAAATTGCTGAATAGTATTCCATTGTGAAAATGTACCACAATTTCTATTCCTCCATTGAGGGACATCTGGGTTGTTTACAGATTCTGGCTATTACAAATAAAGCTGCTACAAACATCATTGAACATATGTCCTTTTTGTGTGCTTGAGCATCTTTTGGATATATGCCTAGGAGTGGTATAGCTAGATCTTGAGGAATCACTATTCCTAATTGTCTGAGAAAGCAGCAGAGTGATTTCCAAAGTGGTTGTACTAGTTTACATTCCCACCAGCAATAGAGGAGGATTCCCCTTTTCTCCACAACCTCTCCAGCATGTGTTGTCACTTGAGTTTTATATCTTAGCCATTCTGACAGGTGTAAGGTGAAATCTCAGGGTCATTTTAATTTGCATCTCCCTGATGACTAAAGACGTTGAACATTTCTTTAGGTATTTCTCTGCCATTGTGTATTCCTTTACAGAGAATTCTCTATTTAGCCCCATAACCCATTTTTTAATTGGATTACTTGATTTGTTGCTGTTTAACTTCTTTTGTTCTTTACATATACTGATATTAGCCCTCCGTCAGATATAACATTGGTAAAGATCCTTTCCAAATCTGTAGGCTGTCTTTTTGTTCTGATGACAGTGTCTTTTGCTTTACAGAAGCTTTTCATTTTCATGAGATCCCATTTATTGATTGTTGCTCTTAGAGCCTGTGCTGTTGGTGTTCTGTTCAGGAAGTTGTCTCCTGTGCCAATGAGTTCTAGGTTCTTCCCCACTTTTTCCTCTAACCAATTTAGTGTGTTTGGTTTTATGTTGAGGTCTTTGATCCACGTGGATTTAAGCTTTGTGCATGGTGATGAATATGGATATATTTTAATTTTTCTGTTTATAGACATCCAGTTGGACCAGCACCATTTGTTGAAGATGCTGTCTTTTTTCCACTGAATGGTTTCGGCTTCTTTGTCAAAATTCAAGTATCCATAGGTATATGGATTTATTTCTGGGTCTTCTATTCGGCTCCATTGACTCACCATTCTGTTTCTATGCCAATACCATGCAGTTTTTTATTACTATTGCTCTGTAGTACAGCTTGAGATCAGGGATGGAAATGCCTCCAGACAAGCTGTTGTTGTACAGGATCGTTTTGGAAATTCAGGGTTTTTTGATTTTCCATATGAAGTTGAGAATTTTTCTTTGAAGGTCTGTAGAGAACTTTGTTGGTGTTTTGATTGGAATTGCATTGAATCTGTAGATTGCTTTTGGCAGAATGGCCATTTTCACTATGTTAATCCTACTGATCCATGAGCATGGGATATCTTTCCATCTTATGATATCTTCTTTAATTTCTTTCTTCATAGCCTTGAAGTTTTTTTCAAACATCTTTCACTTGCTTGGTTAGAGTCAAACCAATGTACTTTATGTTATTAGTGTCTATTGTGAAGGGTGTTGTTTTCCTACTTTCTCTCTAGGCCCTTTTATCTTTGGTATACAGGAGGGCTACTGATTTTTTTTAGTTAATTTTGTATCCAGCCACTTTGCTGAACGTGTTTACCAGCTGAAAGAGTTCTCTGGTTGAATTTTTGGAGTTGCTCATATCTACTATCATATCATCTGCAAATAGTGATACTTTGACTTTTTCCTTTCCAATATGTATCCCCTTGATCTCCTTTTGTTGTCTTATTGCTCTACCTAGGACTTCATGTATTATGTTGAAGAGATATGGAGAGATTGGGCAGCCTTGTCTTGTCCCTGATTTCAGTCCAGGTTTAGACCATGGTAGTCAGATAGGATACAAGGGATTATTTCAGTCTTCTTGTATCTGTTGAGGCTTGCTTTGTGATCAACTATATGGTCTATTTTGGAGAAGGTTCCACAAGGTGCTGAAAAAAAAAAGTATACTCTTTTGAATTTGGTTGAAAAGTTCTGTAGACATCTATTAGGTCCATTTGATTTAGGACCTCTGTAAGTACCTGTGTTTCCCTGTTTAGCTTCTGTCTGGATGCTCTGTCCGTTGGTGAGAATGGAGTGTTGAAGTCTCCTAGTGTTGAAGTCACTATTAAGGTGTTGGGATCAATTTGTGATTTTAGCTTTACTAATGTTTCATTTAAAAATGTAGGTGGTCTTGTATTTTGGGCATAAATTTTCAAAATTGTGATGTTCTCCTTGTGGAGTTTTCCTTTGAGGAGAATGTAGTGCCCCTCCTCATCTTTTTTGATTAATTTTGGTTGAAAGTCTATTTTACTAGATATTAGGATAGCTACCCAAGCTTGATTTCTGGGTTCGTTTGCTTGAAAAACATTTTTTCAGACCTTTACTCTGAGGTAGTGTTTATCTTTGTTGCATAGGTGTGTTTCTTGGATGCAGTAGAATATTGGATCCTGTTTCCACACCCATTCTGTTAGTCTGTGTCTTTTTATTGGAGAGTTGAGTCCATTGATGTTAATAGCTTATAGTGACCAATGAACATTAGTTCCTTTTATTGTGGAGTTGGTGGCCTTACTATGATTCTTTGCTTGTTTTTTTTTTTTATTTTTGTTGGTATATTAACTGTATCCTATGTTTTCTTGGGTGTAGTTGTTTTCATTGGATTGGAGTTTTTCTTCTAGCATCTTCTGTAGGGCTGGTTTGCTGTGTAGATATTGCTTAAATTTGGTTTTGTCATGGAATATTTTGTTTTTTCCATCTATGTTGATTGAAAGCTTTGTTGGAATAGTAGTCTGGGTTGGCATCTGTAGTCCCTTAAAGTCTGCATGACATCTCCCCAGGCCCTTCTGCCTTCCATAGTCTCTGATGAGAAGTCTGGTGTGATTCTGATAGGTCTACCTTTATATATATGTTACTTGGCCTTTTTCCCTTGCTTCTTTTAATATATTTTCTTTGTTCTGTAGATTTAGTGTTTTGTCTATGATGTGACATGAGGAGTTTCTTTTCTGGTCTACTGTATTTGGTGTTCTGTAGGCCACTTGTATGTTTATGGACATCTCTTTCTTTAAGGTGGGACAATTTTCTTCTATGACTTTCTTGAAGACATTTTCTGGACCTTGGAGCCTGGAATCTTCCTTTTCATTAATTCCTATTATTTTTAGATTTTGCCTTTTTATGGTGTCTTTGATTTCTTGGATGTTTTGTGTTTGGGACTTTTCTGCTTTTACTTTTTCTTTGAGAGAAGTATCAATTTCTGCAAGTGTATCTTCAGCACCAGAGATTCTCTCTTCCATCTCTTGTATTCTATTGGTGATGCTTACTTTTGTGGTTCCTGATCTTTTCTCTAAGTTCTCTAGCACCAGGACTTTCTCTGTGTTTTCTTTATTGATTCTAATTCTGTTTTTATGCCTTGCACCATTTCCTTCATCTGTTTGAATGTGGATTCCTGCCTTGCTATGATGGTCTCTATTTTTTGTTAGTTTCCTCTCTATATGCCACTAATTGTGCCTCTACTTGTGCCTCTATTTATTTGGCTATATTTGCCTGTGTTTCATTGAAAGCTTTGTTCATTTCCTTTTTATTTGCTTCCATTTGTGTGGCTATTTCTTTGAGAGATTTGTTTGTTTCCTCTTTATGTGCCTCTAATAGCTGGATAAACATAGCTTTAAAATCATTTTCCTGTGTTCCAATTAATTTGAGTATCCATTGATTTTTGGGGTTGCTTGTCATGCCATAATGTCCTGATTTTTGTTGGATGTGATCTTTCACCGACCTCTGACCATTTGTTTATCTGTAACCTTCATTGTTTGTTCCTGAATTGTGCAGTTCAAACAGGTATGGTCTTTCTCTGGTGTCTGGAGAATTCTTCAGGAAGATGAGAGAAGTCCAATGGTTTGAGAGTGTGAGTTAATGATTCAGCTGTACCTAAGGGAGAAAGATTCAAGGGAGCAGAAGGACAAATGTGGGTGAGCATGTGAGTGTGTGTGTGTGTGTGTGTGTGTGTGTGTGTGTGTAAGTGTGCCTTGATAGACAGGGTATTAGAGAATGTAGATGTCTAAAGTGTGGGGTAGGGGCATTGTGCAGGCACCAATGGGATTGCATGTGCTTGAGGTCTTCACAAGTGCAATTTGCTTGTGCAGATTCCTGGAATACCTCAGTGGTCTGCAGGCCACTGGTATTCAGCTCTGTCTGAACTCCAGGAGTTATTTGCCTGAACTCCACTGGTAGACCCGCAGAACATTGTCCCTGTGTTTCCCACAGTGGGTGTGTGGAGGGAGGGATCTGATGTCTGGCTGCTAGCTTAGAAGGACCTTGGATCTGGGGCTCTGTAGGCCCTTCTCACTCTCTAGGAGGCCAAATCGGACAGCACTGGGCTTCCCCCTCATTCTCTACTCTCAGTTGTGGGCCTGCACGGTCAAATGCTGGCACAAGAGCTCCTTAGCTCAGTAGTGCTGCTGCTTCCCAAACTTGAGAGTCCAGCTGCAGCAGCTGAACCGGGAGATTGGTCCAGGTGCCTGCTGGAAAGTTCTGAGGAGCCACTCAGTGGTCCACAGACCTAGGTGGCCAGGCACCTTGTATACCTTGGTGGTTTGGTCAGTCTTATGACTTTGGTGGCTGTACAGCTGGCTGTCCACCACTGAGAGATTGGGTGGCCTGTACAGTCACTGGCTGGGATGTCCTATGAAGTCAGTTAGGCCATTTGCAGACCTGGGACCCAGAAGGATGGTACTGTGGATCTGGGATTTGGAAGGCTGGTACAGCTGGCAGCTGCAGCTGAGGAGCTAGTACCCCTGACTCTTCTGTCTCAGTCCCAAGGCAGTGAGATCTGTGCTGAGCATCACTGACACTGTGGGTTGGCTCCTCAGAGGAGGAGGGTGGCCAGAAAAAAAGAAGTGCCCCTCTCTGTTCCTAGAGAAGTCTGTGGCTGACCTGAATCTAAATGTTCTCTGTTTCTGTGATATCCCCTCTCTTTCAGGAAGCCTCAAAGTTGATTTTCTGGCTTCAGTTGCCACTCCACTCACCAATTTCAGTTTCAGATCTGCTGCCTCTCAGAAACAGTGCATGCTGGTCGCCACCATCTTGGATCTCCGATTTCTTTGTTTTTAATTGCTGAGTAATATTCTATTGTGTATATGTACCACAATTTCTGTATCCATTCCTCAACTGAGGGGCATCTGGGTTGTTTCCAGCTTCTGGCTATTATAAATAAAGCTGCTGCAAACATGGTTGAGCAATTGTCCTTGTTGTAAACTTGACCATCTTTTGGATATATGCCTAGGAGTGGTATTGCTGGGTCTTGAGGTAGCACTATTCTTAATTGACTGAGAAAGTGCCAGGTTGATTTCCAGAATGGTTGTACAAGTTTACATTCCCACCAGCAATGGAGGAGGGTTCCCTTTCTCCACATCCTCTCCAGCATGTGTTGTCACTTGAGTTTTTGATCTTAGCCATTCTGATGGGTGAAAGGTGAAATCTCAGGGTCATTTTTCTAATCGTACCAATCTATGCATGGAAGATCTTTCCATCTTGTGACATTTTTTTTTTCAGTTTCTGTCTTCAAAGCCTTGCCATTCTTGTCATATAGGCCTTTCACTTGGTTGGTTAGT
The DNA here is from genome assembly GCF_907164565.1 of Psammomys obesus. Classification (NCBI taxonomy): domain Eukaryota; kingdom Metazoa; phylum Chordata; class Mammalia; order Rodentia; family Muridae; genus Psammomys; species Psammomys obesus. The sequence goes on along the minus strand of NW_026592118.1, from coordinate 6,897,936 downwards.
TACACAAAGATATTTTATATTATTTGTGACTATTGTGAAGGGTGTTGTTTTTCTATTTTTTTCATTTATATCAAAGAAGACTTTTGATTTTCTTGAATTAATTTTGTATCGTGCCACTTTGCTGAAGGCATTTAAGAGTTGCAGGAGTTCTCTAGAAATGTTTTTGGAGTCATTTATGAATACTATCATTTAATTCCAAACAATAATATCTTATTGAGGGACAGACAAAGCAATGAATCAAAAAAAGATTTGACAGAATAGAATACTCCCTACTTTTGAGAAAACAGAACAGGAAAGAAATATGATTTAAGAGAGTACAAGGAGAGGCAATTGAGTTGAGTGGAGTTGAGGTCAGCTAGTTGGCAGTCAGTTGAGAGGCAATGCAGTGGCAATTCAGTTGGAGGAGTTCAGAAGCTGTTTACACTGGGACAGTTTTACAGAGACAGATTATAGAGATAACAAGCTAGACACAGGTGATGACAGAGGAGCCAAAAAAAAACCCAAGAAGGAACCAGAAGATTAGAGCTTATTGCTAGAGTTAGTTTGAGGCTGGGCAGAGCAATTCATTCAGAAGCTATAAGAATTTGAATCAGGATTGGAGGCCAAGATGGCAGCACCAGCAGAACACTGCATCTAAGAAGCAGGACAACATTTTCCATGTAGCAACCAAGAGACTGAACTTTGGGCCCTAAACCAACAGCGACCGTGTTTCCCAGGTGAGAGGAAACCCCAACGGCGTGGGTATCAGGTGGGTCCACGCTCAGGCCACCCAGTCAGAACCCGGAAGAGATCCCAGGTCACGCAGGCACTAGGTCCCCAGACCAGAGCCACACGCCTGCCTGTCCTGATCACCTTCCCAGGCTGAATGGTGGGCACAAAAACACCAGAGATGGGGAGTCCCAGTTGTGAAAAAACCCACAGGGAAGGAAAGTAGTAGGACTGGCCACGGGTCATCCAGTCTTTCCCTGGAAAAAGTCTCGCAGAACTCAGGTACCCGCCACCATCACTGAATTGGCCTCCCACCAGCAGCACAGAGTGGCTGCACCCAGCTCTCTAGCACAGACAGAGCTGCGAGCCCTAGACAGGGAGTTCCTGTTCGGAGAGGCCCCCACAGGGAAGGAAGGAAACAGTACTGAATTGGGCGACCCAGGCTTTGCCTGGGGAAGGTCTCACAGACCAGTGGGTATGAGCCCCATCACCGAACTGGCCCCAGGCCAGAAGCACAAAGAGTAGTTGGGCACCCAGCTCCTGCACACTAGCAGGCGGGCACACGTGGCACCAGCCCAGAGACCTGCTTTGTACCAACTATTCCTCACAGACAGAACTGTGTACCCCACGACACCAGAGACTTGGTGTCACTGTCTGGAGAAATCCTCACAGGAAACTAAGCAAAGGTGACAGACTTAGGCCACCCAGTATATCCCTGGAAAAGGTCCCACAGACTGACCCAACCCAACAGATAGCCTGCTGTTACCAGGAGAGCAGTACTCACCCGCCACAGATTACTGCTTGGGCACTGGGGCACAGAGCCCCAACCTCAGACCTTCAAAAGCCCAGAATCCCCGAGATCAACCCCCAGATACTGCTCCAAGGGGCAACCAGTTATCCCTAACAAAACTGCCCAAACCATGGGACACACAGGTTACAGCAGCAGATCACTAGATTTACAAAAAGAAACCCAGAAGCAGGGCAGCTGCCTCCAGGAATTCTCTGAGTGAGAGGAGAGCCCTCTTGGCTAACAAGGACTACAGTTACCACTCAGGTCTCTATGTCGGAGGTGAGCAGCGGGAAGTTCTGAAAAACACTGGCCATCCAGTGACTATACCCAAAAAGCTGAGAAGGCTTTCTTCAGGAAAAACCATCTTCCTGCCAAAGGGATTCTCTCCACCACAGGATTCCAGGAAAAACCAGGAACCAACTTTAAAAACCTAAGATAACCCAATGGGTAGAGGCCAGCATAAAAGTTCAACCAACAAAAGACGGAGCAATATGGCATCTCCAGAACCCAGTTATCCAGGGACAGGTAGCCCTAGACACCCCAGCATAATTGAAATGCAAGAAGAGGACCTAGTATCTATGATCACGAAGAAGATAATAGAGGAAACAAATAAAATGCGTGCAGAAATATAGGAAGATAAAAACAAACAGATTATGGCCATCCATAAAGAAATACAGGAAGTTGCAGCCAAACAGTTTGTGGCCTATAGAGAGGAAATGCTTAAATCACTGAATGAAATAAAAGAAAAAGAGGATTGTTCAAACAAACAGCTGAGGGAATTGATGGAAAAACAGGAAAATACAGTCAGACAAGTGAAGGAAATCAACAAAATGGCTCAAGACCTGAAGATAGAATTGGAAAAATTAAAGACAACACAAATGGAGGAAACTGTGGAGAAAAAGAACTTAGGGAAGAAAACAGGAACTACAGAGGTTAGCATTAGCAATTGACTACAAGAGGTGGAAGAAAGAATCTCAGGTGTGGAAGATACAATGGAAGAAATAGATGTATCTATTTAAATAGATTTAAAGAAAATGTTAAATCTAAAAAATTCCTGACACAGACCGTCCAAGAAATTCAAGACAACATAAAAAGATAAAACCTAAGAATAATAGGAATAGAGGAAAAAGAAGAATTCCTGCTCCAAGGCCCAGAAAATATCTTCAACAAAATCACTAAAGTTTCCCCAACTTAAAGGAGAGACCAATAAGAATTCAAGAAGCCTACAGAACACCCAATAAATTAGACCAGAAAAGAAAATCCTCCTGCCACATAATAATCAAAACAGTAAGTATACAGAACAAAGAAAAAATACTAAAAGCTGCAAGGGAAAAAGGCCAAGTAACATATAATGGCAAACCCATTAGAATCACACCTGACTTCTCAACAGAGACTATGAAAGCCAGAAGAGCCTGGACAGATATCATGCAGACCCTAAGAGAACACAGATGTCAGCCCAGGCTACTATATCCAGCAAAACTCTTAGTCCTCATAGATGGAGAAAACAAAATATTCAATGAAAAAAACAAATTTCAGCAATACCTACAAACAAATGCAGCAGTACAGAATACCCTAGAAGGGAAAATATAATCCAAGAAAACTACTTACTTTCGAAGAAAGATAGGAAATAATTAACCTCACTACAGTGAAACAAAAAGCAACCAAGCACACAACATTATGACCACAGCCAACATCAAAAATCAAAGGATCTGACAGCCACTGGTCATTAATCTCTCTCAACATCAATGGACTCAATTCTCCAATAAAAAGACACAGACTAACAGAATGGATGGGTAAACAAGACCCAGCAATCTGTTGCATACAAGAAACACACTTAAGTCACAAAGATAGACATTACCTGAAGGAAAATGGTTGGAAGATGACTTTCCAAGCAAATGGACCCAAGAAGCAAGCAGGAGTAGCCATTCTAATATCTGATAAAATAGACTTTCAATCAAAATTAATCAAAAGAGATAGGGAAGGACACTTCATACTCATTAAGGGAAAATTCCACCATGGAAAATTCCATCACAATCCTGAACATCTATGCCTCAAATACAAGGGCACCCACATGTGTAAAAGAAACATTGAAAAAACTTAAACCACACATAGATCCTCACACATTAATAGTGGGAGACTTCAACACCCCACTCTCAACAAAGGACAGGTCAACAAAATAGAAATTAAACAGAGAAACAATGTGTCTAACAGAGGTTATAAGTCAAATGGACCTAACAGACATTTACAGAACCTTACAACCAAACACAAAAGAATTTACCTTCATGGAGATAACCTAGAACCCCTGCACAGATGTAGCCCATGGCAGTTTAGTGTCCAAGTGGGTTAAATAATAATGGAAAGAGGGACTGTCTCTGACACTATCTGATTGGCCTGCTCTTTGATCACCTCTCCCTGGGGTGAGAACAGTCTTACCAGGCCACAGAAGATGACAATGCAGCCACTCCTGATGTGATCTGATAGACTAAGATCAGAAGGAAGGAGAGGAGGACCTCCCCTATCAGTGGACTTGGGGAGGGGCATGCGTGAAGAAGGGGATGGGAGGAGGGAGAAGCTTATGGGGGAATACAAAGTGAATAAAGTGTAATTAATAAAATAAAATAAAATTTAAAAAAATAATAAAAATTAAAAAAATAAATAAAAATTAAAAAGAAGAAAAGGTCATAATGAAACTATTGCTTTATATTGTTCAACAGATGACTGTTAAAAAAAACACAACAATTAGAAAGTTCCTTTCTTTTCTGAAACTGTCAAAACAACACTGGAGTAATCTTTTTCATAAAGGTTTGATATCATTTTTCTGAACCATCTAGGATTAATGCTTCTCCAGCAGATAGGCCAGATGGATTAAAATTTTATAACCTTCATTGACATGTTTCTAATGTTTTTTCATCATCTATGGGAAAATTGATGATGAATTTTTAATATTTTCCTTCAAGGTATTTTTGGGAAAAAAATCTGTGATTATTAACTCTTCAGTCCTCATTCAATGTTTTTCCCTCCAGTGTTAGAGGCACCTCCAGGTAAAGGGAAATGGGTAGCAGGTCCACTCCAGGACTGGAAGCCCTAGAACTCTCCTTTCCACCCTAAGAGCCAAACAGAAAATCTAAAACACTTGAGCCCCAGCTTTCTTGGTGAGGGGTACTGAGCCTATATTCTCATATGTGGCTGTGTGACTGCTGTTAGAGTTGTCTTGTGTGTAATGAATTTTTTTCCTACCAAACTTTCTTGCCGCTGTCAAATACTCCCCTATATCACTATCCTTGTAGGTTAAAATCTTTTTATTTTGTGGGATCTCTCTGGTCTCCAGGGTTAGTTAGAATTTCTATTGATGTGACAACACAATATGGCAAAATAAATAAATAAATAAAAGTAACTTCGGAATAAAAGAGTTTAAGCTTGCAGTTTCCAGTCCGTATAGGAAGAAATGAGAGCAGGAAATGAAGATTGGGAGCTGGAGGCTTCCACTCTATTACCCATCATCTTGCTTTCTTTCTTTCTTTTTTTTTTTGTTTTTTTTTCATGATTAACATCTTTATACTTTTTTTAATTTTTTATTAATTACACTTTATTCGTTTTGTATCCCCCCATAGCCCCTCCCTCCTCCCCTCCCGATCCCACCCTCCCTCCCCTTTCTGCATGTATGCCACTCCCCAAGTCCACTGATAGGGGAGGTTCTCCTCTTCTTTCTGATCTTAGTCTATCAGTTCTCATCAAAAGTGGCTGCATTGTCCTCTACTGTGGCCTGATAAGGCTACTCCCCCCTCAGGGGGAAGTGATCAACGAGCAGGCCAATCAGATTATGTCAGAGGCAGTCCCTCTTCTCATTACTATGTAACCCACTTGGACACTGAACTGCCAAGGGCTACACCTGTGCAGGGGTTCCAGGTCATCTCCACGAATAGTCCTTGGTTGGAGTATGAGTCTCTGGGAAGTTCCCTGTGTTCAAATTATCTTGTTCTGTTGCTCTCCTTGTGGAGTTCCCATCCCCTCCAGCTCTTACTATTTCCCACTTCTTACATAGAATTCCATTCACTCTGCCCATCAGTTGGCCATCAGGCTCAGCATCTGCTTTGACAGTCTACACTGCAGAAGCTTTCAGAGGCCCTCTGTGGCAGGTTTCAAGGTTGTTTCCTGTTTTCTTCTGACTTTCAGAGGCCCTCTGTAGCAGGTTCCGAGGTTGTTTCCTATTTTCTTTTTCTTCTGATGTCCATCCTCTTTGCCTTTCAGGATGGGGATTGAACATTTTAGTTAGGGTCCTCTCTTTTGCTTAGTTTGTTTAGATGTACAGCTTTTAGTGGGTTTATTCTATATTGTATGTTTATATGAGTGAGTATATACCATGTGTGTCTTTTTGCTTCTGGGACAACTCACTCAGGATGATCCTTTCCAGGTCCCACCATTTACCTGCAAATTTCATGATTTCCTTATTTTCCATTGCTGAGTAATACTCCATTGTATAGATGTACCACAGTTTCTGCATCCATTCTTCAGTTGAGGGGCATCTGGTTGTTTCCAGCTTCTGGCTATTACAAATAAAGCTGCTACAAACATGGTTGAGCAAATGTCCTTTTTGTGTACTTGTGCCTCTTTTGGGTATATGCCTAGGAGTGGTATGGCTGGATCTTGAGGAAGCGCTATTCCTAGTTGTCTGAGAAAGCACCAGATTGCTTTCCAGAGTGGTTGTACAAGTTTACATTCCCACCAGTAGTGGAGAAGGGTTCCCCTTTCTCCACAACCTCTCCAGCATGTGTTGTCCCTTGAGTTTTTCATCTTGGCCATTCTGATGGGTGTAAGGTGAAATCTCAGGGTTGTTTTGATTTGCATTTCCCTAATGGCTAATGAGGTTGAGCATTTCTTTAAGTGCTTCTCTGCCATTTGATATTCCTCTACAGAGAATTCTCTCTTTAGCTCTGTTCCCCATTTTTTAACTGGATCACTTGGTTTATTGCTTTTCAGCTTGTTTAGTTCTTTATATATATTGGATATGAGTCCTCTGTCAGATAAAGGGTTGGTGATGATTCTTTCCCAATCTGTAGGCAGTCCCTTTGTTTTGATGACGGTGTCCTTTGCTTTACAGCAGCTTTTCAGTTTCATGAGGTCCCATTTATTGATTGTTGCTCTTAGAGCCTGTGCTGTTGGTGTTCTGTTCAGGAAGTTTTCTCCTGTACCAATGAGTTCTAGGGTATTCCCCACTTTTTTTCCTAGCCGATTTAATGTGTCTGGTTTTATGTTGAGATCTTTGATCCACTTGGACTTCAGTTTTGTGCAGGGTGATAAGTATGGATCTATTTTCATTTTTCTACATGTAGACATCCACTTGGACCAGCACCATTTGTTGAAGATGCTATCTTTTTTTCATTGTATAGTTTTGGCATCTTTGTCAAAAATCAGATATCCGTAAGTGTGTGGGTTTATTTCTGGGTCTTCTGTTCGATTCCATTGATCCACCATTCTGTTTCTATGCCAGTACCATGCAGTTTTTATAACTGTTGCTCTATAGTACAGCTTGAGATCAGGGATGGAGATACCTCCAGAAGATCTTTTATTGTAGAGGATTGTTTTAGCGATTCTGGGTTTCTTGTTATTCCATTTGAAGTTGACGGGCTGACGACCAAGCGCCTGGCAGAACCGGGATCTCTTCCAAGGTTTAGCCAGGTGAGTTAAAGCTGATTGAATCCCCCACCCACCGTGGGGTATCCTCTCACCTGTGAAACACAATCACTTGTGTTTTATGGCCACGAGTTCTGATTGCTGGTCACTGTGCCAATCCTGCTGTGCTACTCCTCAGAATGAGAGTCCTCCCGGCGCCGCCATCTTGCCCCGCCTCCATCTTGCTTTCTTAATACAACTTGGGATCACTCACTCAAGGGTGACACCACCCATGGTAGGGTGCCTTTCCATTTCAATCATTAACGAAGAAAATGCCCTGTAGGACATATAGACTTTTGCATATAGACTTCTATATGCAAATCTTCTGGAAGCATTTTTTTTCAATGAAAGTTCCCTCTTCAAAGAAATGTCTATGTTTGTCACAAGTTGACAAAGCAAAACTAACCAGCTCACAGGTCATATATGACTCAGAAGGAAATTTGTTTTACCATTACCCTAGAAGCCTCTTGATGGCCACCAGCAAGGGACAGCACATTAATTTCCAAGATGACACATGTATGCTCAGAATTGCCAGATCTTCTGAAATTTCAAAGTTTCCATGTTTTCTTCCAGTTTTATACAAAACTCAATCTGTTGGGCTACTTATTTGTTTCTGTTTTCCATCTATTTTGTTTTATTTAAATAGTAGATCGAGAACTAAGTTGTCTATATTCTTATCAAAACCAGTGCCATCAACAGGAAAATCTTCTGTAATGGATACAACAGATGGATACCTATTTGGACCTCTAGCTGGTGAGTTTCCTGAGTTTGCTGGCTTGAGGTTCTGGCCTTCAGAGTAGTCATGCAGAAGCGACTCACAGGAAGAATACAGACGACCAAAGGTGATCTCTTTGTGTGCCTTTATCTGGTTTTCAGTAATTTCATAAAAAGTGTTCAGTAGCTGCCCTACTTGGCTCTCCTGGATTTGAGCGAATTTACCTTAAATTATCTTTCTGAAGGGTTTACCGTTATGTGTGATCTAGTGCTTTTCTCTTGTAGCTTCAATGTTACTACTTTGTTTTTAAACCACAATATGTCATATGGCATTCTTTGTTTTCTCTGTGTGTGTGTGTTTTTTTTTTTTTTTACTGTCTTGAATGTGTGATATTCTAAATGTATTGTATCTGATGGTCCCTAGTTTTGGGAAGATTTTCTGTGACTTTCTTGACTTTAGCTGAATTTCTATAATTTTAGCTTCTCTTTCTGTGGCCACAATGAAAAGATTTTATATTTTCACGGGTTCCTCAAAACCCATTCATTCTGTTCATACTTTCTTAGTACTTTGTCTTTGCCATTGTCTGAAATCACTGACACTTTTAAGTTATCATCAAGCCCAAAGCCTGTCTCCAAAGTGATCTTTTCTACCAGAGACTTTTCACTAAGTTTCCATTAGTCAAATGGAAATTTGGAAATTCAGCTTTTCATTTCCAAACTTTCAATTTGAATTTTTGATGAATTCATATTTCTCTATTAAATCCAAATTTATTCATATCCTTTATTGGCATCTTTATTTCCCTCAGCTCATTGAATTCATTTAGAATTTTTGTGTCCTTTTAAAAAGTGCCAATGAACATTCTTATAATCAATCTTTTAATTTCCCTGTCAGGTATTTCATTCAATTACCATTATTTGGAGTTCTTTACTATGGATTTAGTAACTGTCAGAGGAGCCACAATGCCTTGAATCTTCTTCTTTCTTCTGTTTTTGCTTCAGTTCTGGAACATCTGGGAATAACGTGTTGATTGAATTTCAGTGCAATTCTCCTCAGATGGGACTATTTGTGGTAGCCATCTCCAAGCCTTCTTCAAAAAACATTACAAAAAACCCAAAATTTTTGTACAACTGAATATATATTGTTAAAATGTCACACAAAGTATCACCAGTCTGGTACTCTATTCACAAGTTAAGTTATAGCTCATCAGTGGTCAGTTGCTTTACTATGTTATATATAATGTTGTCAAAACATGAAATATAATTTTAAATATGACAAAAATTATTGTGAATCAAGCATTTTAAGTGTAAAAATTATTTCATAGACTTTAAAAAGTCACACATGTATATTAAATCAGAACATACTTCTTAATATGGTGAGTATTTTCAGAGTATGAAAACTTTTATTTTGAAGGTTTGACATTGGAATCCAAAATGTAAATTTAGTTACTCTTTACTAATATCATTAAGATAACTGAACCAAAAATATAAAAGGAATATCTTTTGTGTAGCTCTTTTACAGACTATCCAGAGAAAAATAGGATAACAGAGATAGTGCAGTTGATAAAGTGTTGGGGTTTGCTTTTCAGAAAAGAAAAGAGGAGCTGAGTATGGCGATACACATTTATAATTCCAGTGTTGGGGAGGCAGAGACAGGGAATCCCTGAAGGCTTTATAATCGGCCAGCTTCATCTACTTGGCGAGTTCTGTCCCATGACAAATCCCATCATAAAAAACAAGGTTGAAGGCACTTGAAGAATGATACCTGCATTTTTCCTTGGAGCTCTACACACATGTACACATATACGCACTTGTACACACAAACATGCACATGCACACAGCTACAAGAATTAGTGTTATAATAGTGTGCAAGTTAGCATAATAAAAGTGAGATGTTATGGTCTCTTAACACTAGCTGGTCAATCTCTTGATTATAATTAAATAAGTCCTCCAAAGCTCTCTACAGAATCCTAATAAAAACATTAACGGAAGGATTTCTGCATCCAGAAAAGATAGACTTATGTCTATTTTTAAGACTTGCTGTGACTTAAACACATCTGCTCCAGCTTCAAGGGTTGATAATGTGATATCATGAAGAAGAGCATCAAAGACAAAGGAGGACATCCTCCTTGTGGATAAAGTTACACAGCTTGCCTGGCTTCCAACCAGATCTCTCTTGTCCATCCTTGTTTTGCAGAATGCAGTAAACCTATATTAGTCCCCACATGTCACTTTACTTCCCAGGCTCAAGGAAAATAAATAGTCCTGTTCATGAGTTACCCACTCTGTGGTATTCTATTATGGAACACAAAATGTTGTAAGACACCTCAAAGTCAATGCCGTTGACAGGCCCATATGCATTCAGTATGCTGATTGGTAAATTTTAGATTAAAAAAAAAAAGCTGAAGATAGACTTTGTACTGAGAGGAAACTTCATGTACCTGAAGAGGGCAGTGGAGTGAAATGTTCTAATGTTTCAGCTGGATAGCCATTAAGCTTTGCTTTCAGATTAGGTTGGGCTCCAGGTCTAACAACCTGTTAGATTTTCTTTCTTTTGGTGGTAGAGAAAGGGAAGTTTACCTTTGAAAAATAATAGCATGCATAAAATATTGATGAATATTTTGGAGAAAATTAGAGGTCACTAAAATACAAGAACAAATAATATTAACAATAAAGAAAGATAAATAAGAAAAGACTGATTCCAGAAAAAGAAACACATTATATCATCTTGGATCCACTGTTACTAGCTGTACTTAAAGACCTATGTGGCAAACTTGTTCTGAATATCTGCTCTTTGGAAGACTTTTATGAATCTTTGTGCTTGGAGACCAGCAACAACTAGGGAACAGGAGGTGAGGGCCCAACTCCTGGCCCCCTAAGCCTGATTGCAGAAGTATGGTCTGCCCCAGGTCATCTGGGACCAAGTCTCACCGGCCCCCTAGCATGCTCTAAGTTCTGTCCTTGGGATGTGCCCCATTTCCTGGACCACATCTCTACCTACATTCTCTGAAACAGGCAACCACCTGGGAACAGTACATGAGAACCCTCCAACAGCTCTCCATGGCTTGTTAACACCTGGCAGCAGAGGCATAGTCAGGCCTATCTCCACCTGCATTCTTGGAGACCGGCAACCATCGGGGAACAGCAGCCATCAGGGAGCAGCAAAACCCAGCACCCATCAGGGACCAACAGCATTCGGCATGCCCCATTTCCCAGTAGCCATCTCCACCTGCAATCCCAGAGACCAGAAGTTATTAGAGACTACCAGCTCTCCCAGGCTTGCTATCAACCTCAAAAAGTGGAGGACTGCTACCATTGGGATCAGCAGCTATCTCTACAATCACAGAGGCCAGCTACCATATTAGGCACCACCAGGCTTGCTAACACCAAGGACAACCAAATGGTTAGATGTCAGCGTAAGAACACAAGCAACAAAGTGCAGGGCCGTATACCACCACCAGAACCCAGCAATCCTGCTTCAGCAAGCCCTGGATATCATAATAAACTTGAAGTGCAAGAAAATGATTTCAAAGATGATGCTATGAAAATGATAGAGGTCTTTAAACAGGAAAATAAGTTCCTCAAAGAAATACAGGAAAATGCAATCAAACAGATGAAGGAATTGAATAAATCTCAAGAAATACAGAATAATATAGTTAATTTGGGAGAAGAAAATGAGTGAAACTGTTTAAGATCTAAAAACAGAAATAGAAGCAATAAAGAAAGCACAGTCTAAAACAATATTGGAGATGGAAAACCTAAGGAAGATAATGGGAACTACAGACATAAGCATCAACAACAGAATATGAGAGATGGAAGAGAGAATCTCAGGTGTAGAAAATATGATTGAATAAATTAATACATCAGTCAAAGAAACTGTTAAATCTAAAAAGTTCCTGACACAGAACATCCAAGAAAACTGGGACACTATAATAAGACCAAACCTAAGAATAATAGAGATAGAAGAAAGAAAAGACTCCAAGCTCCAAGGCCAGAAAATATTTTCAACAAAATAATAGAAGAAAACTTCTCCAACCTAAAGAAAGAGATGCCTATAAACATGCAAAAAACTTACAGAACACTGAATAGATTGGGAGGAAAGAAAATCCTCCCTCCCCCCATATAATAATCAAAACACTAAATGTACAGAACAAAAAAAGAATATTAAAAGCTGCAAGGAAAAAAAGGCCAAGTCACATATAAAGGCATACCTATCAGAATTACACCTGACTTCTCAACAGAGACTATGAAAGCACCAAGAGACCACAGATGTCAGCCCCAACTACTATACCCAGCAAAATTTTCAATCATCATAGATGGAGAAAACAAGATATTCCAAGACAAAAATAAATCTAAACAATAGCTAACCACACATCCATCCCTACAGAAAATACTAGAAGGAAAACTCCAACCCATGGAGGTTAACTACATCCAAGAAAACACAAAAAATAAATAATCCCACATCAGCAAAACCAAAGAAGGAAAGAACACACATACCAAAAACATACGTTTTACCACTACCAACATCGAAATAAGAGGAATTAACAGTCATTGGTCATTAATATCAATCAACATCAATAGACTCAATTCTCTGATAAAAGGGCACAGGCTAACAGAATGATACAAAAACAGGATCCATCAACCTGCTATGCAAGAAACACACCTTAACAATAAAGATAGACACTATCTCAGAGTAAAGGGCTAGAAAAGGATTTTCCAAGCAAATGGACCCAAGAAGCAAGCTGGTGTAGCCATTCTAGTATCTAGTAAAATAGACTTTCAACCAAAATTAATCAAAAGAGATGGGGAAGGACACTTCATACTCATTAATGGAAAATGTACCAAGATGACTTCTCAATTCTGCACACCTACACCCTAAATGCAAGGGCACCCACATTTGTAAAAGAAGCATTGATAAAACTTAAAACACACCTTGAACCCCACACATTAATAGTGGGAGACTTCAACACCCCACTCTCACCAATAAACAGATCATTAAGACAAACTAGAGAAATAATGAAACTAACAGACATCATGAATCAAAAGAACCTAACAGATATCTACAGAACATTCTTCTCAGCACCTCATGGGACCATCTCCAAAATTTGGGCATATACAAAGCAAGCCTCAACAGATACAAGAAAACTCAAATAACCCCTTTTATCTTATCATACCATCATGGGTTAACACTAGATTTCAACAATAACAGAAATAAAAAAGTCTACAAATTCATGGAAACTGAACAACTTTCTATTCATTGACTCAATAATCAAGGAAGAAATAAAGAAATTAAAGTCTTTCAAGAATTTAATGAAAATGAAGAAAAAAACATACTCAAACTTATTGGACACAATGAAAACAGTGCTAAAGGAAAGTTCAGATCATTAAGTGCTTTCATAAAGAAATAGGAGCATTCTCAAACTAGAAACTTAAAAGCACACTTGAAAGCTCTAAAACAAAGAGTAGCAAACACAAACAAGAAGAGTAGATTGCACGAAATAATCAAACTCAGGATTGAAATCAATAACTTACAAGCAAAGAGAACAATAAAAAGAATCAATGAAACCAAAAGCTGGTTCTTTGAGAAAATCAACAAGATAGACAAAACCTTAGCCAAACTAAATAAAAGGCAGAGAGAGAATATCCAAATTAACAAAATCAGAAATGAAAAAGGGAACATAACAACGGACAAAATCCAAAGAATCATTAGGTCTTATTTTAAAAGCCTATATGCCACAAAATTAGAAAATTTAAAGGAAATGGATGATTTCCTTGATCGATTTCACTTACCAAACTTAAATAAAGATCAAGAAAATAGTTTAAACAGCCCTATAACCACTAAGAAAATAAACACAGTCATCAAAAATCTCCCAACCAAAAAAAAAGCCCTGGGCCAGATGGTTTCAGTGAAGAATTCTACCAGACTTTCAAAGAAGAGCTGATACCAATTTTCCTCAAACTACTCCACAAAATAGAAACAGAAGCAACATTGTCAAACTTACTCTATGAAAATGTAGTCACCCTCATACATAAATCACACAAAGACTCAACAGAGAAAAAGAATTTCAGACCAATTTTATTCATGAACATTGATGCAAAAAATACCCAACAAAATAATTGCAAACTGAATTCAAGAACACATCAAATACATTATCCACCATGATCAAGTAGGCTTCATCTCAAGGACGCAGCCTCAACATACAAAAACCCATCAAACCAGTGCACCATATAAGCAAGCTGAAGGAAAAAAAATCTCATTAGATTGAGAAAAAGCCGTTGACAAAACCCAACATCCATTCATGATGAAAGTTTTGGAGATACCAGGGATGCAAGGCTCATACCTAAGCATAGTAAAAGCAATATACAGCAAGCCAATAGCCATTATCAAATTAAATAGAGAGAATCTTAAAGATATTCCACTAAATTCAGGGACAAGACAAGGCTACCCACTGTCTCCATATCACTTCATTATAGAACCTTAAGTCCTTGCTAGAGCACCAGGAGAACCAAAGAATATCAAAGGGATACAAATTAGAGAGCAAGAAGTCAAAGTATCTCTATTTGCAGATGATATGTTTAGTATGCATAAGCAACCCCCAAAATTCCACCAGAGAACTCCTATAGCTGATAACACCTTCAACAAAGAGCTTGGATACAAGATTGACTCAAAAAAATCAGTAGCCCTTCTGTATACAAATGACAAATAGGCTGAGAAAGAAATTAGGGAAACTATACCCTTAACCATAGCCACAAAAAATATAAAGTATCTTGTGTAACTCCTAAGCAAGCAAGTGAAAGACATGCATGACAAGAACTTCAAGTCTCTGAAGAAAGAAATTGAAAAAGATATCAGAAGATGAAAAGATCTCCCATGCTCATTAAGCAGTATGACTAACAGTAAAAATGGCCATCATACCAAAAGCAATCTCTAGATTCAATGCAGTTCCCATGAAAATACCAACACAATTCTTTACAGACCTTGAAAGAACAATTCTTATCTTCATTTGTAAACATGAAAAACCCCATAGCTAAAATAATCCTATACAAGAAAAGAACTTCAGGAGGTATCCCCATCCCTGACTTCAAGCTGTACTCCAAAAGCAATACTAATAAAAACTGCATGGTACTGGCATAGAAACATATTGGTTGATCAATGGAATTTAATGAAACACCCAGACATAAACCCACACACCTACAGGCACTTGATTTTTGGTAAAAGATGCAAAACCATACCATGGAAAAAAAAAAAAAAAGAAAACGTCTTCAACAAATGGAAATGTTCTAACTGGATTCCTACATGTAGAAAAATATGAATAGATCCATATTTATCACCCTGCACAAAACTCAAGTCCAAGTGGATCAAAGACCTCAACATAAAACCAGAAACACTAAATTTATTAGAAGAGAAAGTGGGGGAAATCTAGAACTCATTGGCAGACAAACAACTTCCTGAACAGAACACCAATAGTACAGGCTCTAAGATCAACAATTAATAAATGGGACCTCATGAAACTGAAAAGCTTCTGTAAGGCAAAGGACATTGTCAATAGAACAGAACTACAGTCTACAGATTGGGAAAAGATCTTCACCGACATTACATCTAACAAAGTGCTACTATCCAAAATATAAAAAGAACTCAATAAATTAAACACCAAAAATAATAATAATCCAATTAAAAAAAAACAATCCTCTACAATAAAAGATCTTCTGGAGGTATCTCCATCCCTGATCTCAAGCTGTACTATAGAGCAACAGTTATAAAAACTGCGTGGTACTGGCATAGAAACAGAATGGTGGATCAATGGAACTGAACAGATGACCCAGAAATAAACCCACACACTTACGGACACCTGATTTTTGACAAAGATGCCAAAACCATACAATGGAAAAAAGATAGCATCTTCAACAAATGGTGCTGGTCCAACTGGATATCTACATGTAGAAAAATGAAAATAGATCCATACTTATCAACCTGCACAAAACTGAAGTCCAAGTGGATCAAAGACCTCAACATAAAACCAGACACATTAAATCGGCTAGAAAAAAAGTGGGGAATACCCTAGAACTCATTGGTACAGGAGAAAACTTCCTGAACAGAACACCAACAGCACAGGCTCTAAGAGCAACAATCAATAAATGGGACCTCATGAAACTGAAAAGCTTCTGTAAAGCAAAGGACACCGTCATCAAAACAAAGGGACTGCCTACAGATTGGGAAAGAATCATCACCAACCCTTTATCTGACAGAGGACTCATATCCAATATATATAAAGAACTAAACAAGCTGAAAAGCAATAAACCAAGTGATCCAGTTAAAAAATGGGGAACAGAGCTAAAGAGAGAATTCTCTGTAGAGGAATATCAAATGGCAGAGAAGCACTTAAAGAAATGCTCAACCTCATTAGCCATTAGGGAAATGCAAATCAAAACAACCCTGAGATTTCACCTTACACCCATAAGAATGGCCAAGATGAAAAACTCAAGGGACAACACATGCTGGAGAGGTTGTGGAGAAAGGGGAACCCTTCTCCACTACTGGTGGGAATGTAAACTGGTACAACCACTCTGGAAATCAATCTGGCGCTTTCTCAGACAACTAGGAATAGCGCTTCCTCAAGATCCAGCCATACCACTCCTAGGCATATACCCAAAAGAGGCACAAGTACACAAAAAGGACATTTGCTCAACCATGTTTGTAGCAGCTTTATTTGTAATAGCCAGAAGCTGGAAACAACCCAGAAGCCCCTCAACTGAAGAATAGATGCAGAAACTGTGGTACGTCTATACAATGGAGTATTACTCAGCAATGGAAAATAAAGAAATCATGAAATTTGCAGGTAAATGGTGGGACCTGGAAAGGATCATCCTGAGTGAGTTGTCCCAGAAGCAAAAAGACACGCATGGTATATACTCACTCATATAAACATACAACATAGAATAAACCCACTAAAAGCTGTACATCTAAACAAACTAAGCAAAAGAGAGGACCCTAACTAAAATGTTCAATCCCCATCCTGAAAGGCAAAGAGGATGGACATCAGAAGAAAAAGAAAATAGGAAACAACCTCGGAACCTGCTACAGAGGGCCTCTAAAAGCCAGAAGAAAACAGGAAACAACCTTGAAACCTGCCACAGAGGGCCTCTGAAAGCTTCTGCAGTATAGACTGTCAAAGCAGATGCTGAGCCTGATGGCCAACTGATGGGCAGAGTGAATGGAATTCTATGTAAGAAGTGGGAAATAGTAAGAGCTGGAGGGGATGGGAACTCCACAAGGAGAGCAACAGAACAAGATAATTTGAACACAGGAAACTTCCCAGAGACTCATACTCCAACCAAGGACTATTCGTGGAGATAACCTAGAACTCCTGCACAGATGTAGCCCATGGCAGTTCAGTGTCCAAGTGGGTTACATAGTCATGGGAAGAGGGACTGTCTCTGCCATAATCTGATTGGCCTGCTCGTTGATCACCTCCCCCTGAGGGGGGAGCAGCCTTACCAGGCCACGGTAGAGGACAATGCAGTCAATTTTGATGAGAACTGATAGACTAAGATCAGAAAGGAGAGGAGAACTTCCCCTATCAGTGGACTTGGGGAGTGGCATGCATGCAGAAAGGGGAGGGAGGGTGGGATCGGCAGGGGAGGAGGGAGGGGCTTATGGGGGGATACAAAATGAATAAAGTGTAATTAATAAAAAATTTTAAAAAATGGGATACAGAGCTAAACAGAAAATTCTCAACAGAGGAATTTCAAACAGCCAAGAAGTACTTAAAGAATTTCTCAATGTCCTTAGTCATCAGTGAAATGCAAATCAAAATGACTCTGAGATTCCATCTTACATCCATCAGAATGGTTAAGATCAAAAACTCAAGTGATAATACATGCTGGCAAGGATGTGGAGAAAGGGGAACTCTCCTCTATTGCTGGTAATAATGCAAACTTTACCATCTATCTGGAAATCAGTCTAGTGGTTTCTCAAAAAATTGGGATTATCTCTACCTCAAGACCCAGCTTTACCACTCCTGGGCATATACCCAAGAAATGCGCCATAATATTTGCTCAATTATATTCATAGCAACTTTATTCATAACAACCAGAAACTGGAAACAACATAGATGTCCTTCAACCAAAGAATAGATAAAGAAACAGTGATGCATTTACACAATAGACTATTACTCACTAGTTAAAAACAAGGAAATCATGAAATTTGCAGGCAAATGTATGGAACTGGAAAAGATCATCCTGAATAAGGTGATCCAGAACCGGAAAGACAAACAGTATTATTCACTTATACGCAGATATTAGCCATTATAGTCCAGGATAGCTGTACTATAATTCATAGACCCAAAGAAACTCAGTAACAAGGAGGGCCCAAGGAATGATGCTTGAATCTCACTCAGAAGGGAAAATAGTAGTCAGCAGAAGTGGTTGAAGAGAGGGAACAGGACAGGAGAGGGAACACTGAGGGAAATGAGGTGGGGAGTAGATGTCAGGTAAGAGGGAACAGGAGGACAAAGGGCTTGAAGAGAGGAGAAAGCATGATCAGGGGATCTCTTAGACAAGCTGGAGACCTGCAACAGGGTGAACTACTGGGAGGATATGGAGGTTACTCTAGCTGAGACTCCTGGTGGTAGGGCTCACGGAGTCTAGAAAGACCACCCTCTAGTCAGATAGAACTCCTGGTTGAGAAATGGGAACACCAACCCACCTACAAAAACTTCCACCCAAAATTTACCCTGTCTACAGGATGTGCAGGGATAAAGAAAGAGCAGAGATCAAGGCAATGTCCAACCAATGCCTGGCCCAACCTGAGACCTACTCCATGGGAGAGAGCCAATCCTTGACTCTATTGCTGAGGCTCTACTGCTTTTGCAGATGGGGACCCAGCATGGCCGTCCTCTGAGAGGCTCTGCCCAGGAACAGATTGAAACAGAAACTGAGACTCACAACCAAACATTGTGGAAAGCATAGTGAGCCTTGAAGAAGAGTGTGGGGAAGGATAGAAAGACCTGGAGAGGACGGAAGCTCCTCAAGAAGACTAACAGTCCCAACTAACCTGGGCCCAGAGGGACTTGCAGAGACTGAAGCACCAGCCAAGGTCCATGCATGGACTAGTCCTATACTCTGCACAGATATACCCAATGGGCAACTTAGCCTCCATATGGAATCTTCAGAAAGGGAATCAGGGACTGTCTCTGACATGGCCTCTGTCACTTCCCCCTGGCAGGGCTCTCTTGCCAGGACACTGTGAAAGAGGAAGTACACAGTCTTGATGATACTGGATGTGCTGAGGTGGGTTTGTGGGGGGCCTCCCCTTTTCTGAAGGGCAGGGAGGGAGAGATATGGATGAGGGAGGGGCAAAGGGGAGGGATCAGGAGTGGTCTATGATTGAGATGTAAAGTGAATTACTAATTAAATAAAACAATCAAAAAATCTTTGTTTGCTTAAGGTCTTCGGACAAAGTGTGAACACAGGTGTAAGCATCAGTGGACAGGGGCTTACCATGGTGTTAATATCAACAGTGCCTGGCACCCTATCAAGGCTTGAGAGCAATGTTCTTCCAGTAGCTGTGATCTCTGGACTGGGTTGTTTGCCTCTCAAAGGACAGCCATGCTGGGCCCCCATCTGCAAAAACAGTAGAGCATAATCAGTAGGATGTTGTGACAGGGAGGCTCATCCATGCTAGGAAGGAGGATGTGCTTGAATTTATTACAATGCTCAGTCCTATCAACTTGCAGGGATTGGAGGTGAAATTCCTAAGTACATGGAGCTACCCACTGTTTATCAAGCAGAAGCTGATGAACCCCGGGTGATTACTTTGTTGAAATCATGACATAACTTAGTTCAAGGGAAGCTAAGGGACTGGAAACATTACTTATTCTAAGTTTCATTGACTTGCTCCACTTCTCATGAAGATGGCTGATAAAATTTTTGTTACCAATAGCCTTTGAAAGTAGCTTTGACAATTCACTAATAAAAGTTCCTGTGAAATGTGAGTCCTGCTATGGTGATGGATGTGTTTGATTTCCTGTCACCAGAGACAAAAAGCAAACAAGATGACAACAACAAAATATTTTTTTCCACTACCACAAGAGCCTTATTCCTCAGCAAGAAAAAGTCTCATTTAATCCTGAGTAAGCAATGGCAAAATATGTTTATTGTCCAACTGTAGGGCAACTAGGGTTGGAAGCGTCTAAAGGGACTTTGAAATTTGATGGTTTCCATTCCCCTCTTTACAGTTTTGCCAGGATTGTGCTGTTGGCAAGTGTATTCTGGACATGGCCTTAGCCGTCCCCTTCAAGATACATAGCCAGTGATGTTTTCACAGCGTGTTCCACTTAAGAATATGCCTGTGGATAACACATTGAAGCATTTTGCAAACATCAAGATCAGTTGTTATGTCCATGTACCAGTTCACGAAGATTATTCTTAAGCAACGTCTTTTTCTCAATGCTCCCATGGATTTCTGTTGGATTGACTTTAATGTATGGATGTGTTGTTTGGGTTTTTTTTTTTGAGGGGGGTGAGACTGGGTGTGAGAGTGTGGAAGACTTCCCACATGGGGACTCTTCCTCCATCACTGTCCACCTTATTATTTTTAAACAGCATCTCTCAACCTGGAACTCACTGTTTGAGCTATACTGTACAACCAGCTAGCAACAGGATCCATCTGTGTGTCTGCCCTCCCTCACATCCCACATGCCCTGTGCTGGTATGACTGGCATACCCCACTGCCCCTAAGTATTTTTTATGTGGGTGCTTGAATCTCACACTTAAGGTCTTCTCTCTCTGAGTCACCTCTCCACTTCCTCCTGTTTTTTGTTTGTGTTGCCTATGTATCAAGGCCTATTTCTGGCTACTAATGATGTTATTTAAAAAAAAAAGTCTCTCCAAGGATCTTTCCCTTGAAGTGGCTGTGAGTGTAATCATTTCAGGAGATGCCGCTTAACAAGCATGGCAGCAAGTGAGATCATTATGCTGATATTCTGGATCATTAGACTTTAAATGAGGCTCCACTGCTATCGTTTAAAGTTTAATTTGTTTCCATCTCTCAAGCAAGTTTCTGTAGTGATCAGGACGTGTGTTTGATTGTAAAGCGTTAGCATAGCAGGGGCCAGCTACCCAGCGCACTTGCTGTCTGCGCAGGCTGTTCACGCTTAGCTCTGCCTACCTTGCAGTTTCAGCAGTCGTCAAGTCAGTTTTAGTTTTGGTTGAAGCTCACATTCTCATGGAAAATTTAGATCAGTGATTGAAGTCAATATAGCTTGCTTAATATTTGGGTGCCCCCACCCCATGTGGGGTTCGGGTATGTGCAGGACATGCATGTGTCTAGATGCACTTGCTAATCAAGCATATGTGGAAGCCAGAGGTTAACATCTGGTGTCTCCCTCAATTGCTTTTCTACCATTTTTTTTCTTGGAGACAGAATCTCTCACTGAAGCTTAGCATTTCGTCTAGTCTGGCTGGCCACCAACACCCCCAGGATCTGCCTGTCTCTGCCTTCGTCCCCAGATGAGGTTGTAGGGCACACTTCTACATGGAGCTTTAATGTAAGTGCTGAGAACCGAACTTAGATCATCATGCTTTTTGTCCTCTGAGGCATGTCCCCCACCCTGTATTGGAACTCCTAGGTACAGCAACATTAAATAAGAATTATCAAAGGGCAATTCTTACAGATTATTATACTACAGGGCATTAGATAGTTTTTCTTCCTTGGGTAGAGAGAGGAGAGTTCTGGGATATTAGCATTGGGGAGAAAAGATACTTGAAATTATTATGTTCAACAGGAAGGGGGGCATTAGCCCAGTACAGCTCACAGTCTGCCTGTGACAGAAAATCACAAGCGGACACGATACAGTGTACCAGCTGAGACTTTTCCAAGGTCTGTCACTGCAGCTTCTACAGAGGGTGGACGCGAATCAACAGCAGGTTTCTGATCATCTGTTTGTAGTTGAATCAGTATCGTAATGCCTGCCTCGAAGGTTTGTAGCTAAAGCACAAAAAAGGTTTGTAATAACTGGGTATGTCTGGGCTTAATAGATCTGTTATGTAATTCTCTTAGTTTTCCATTACTGTGATTGAATACCTGGAAAAAGAGGAACTTAAGGGAAAAATAGTTTGACTCGTGATTTCAGAGGTTTAGCCTGTCTCTGTAAGCTCTGGCGCTGGGGTGCCTAAGACATGGCAGGAACGCTGTTGTAAGGGGCCTGTGGTGGAGATACACTGCTCAGCTCCTGGAGGCTGGGAAGCAGAGACAGAAGAAAGGTCCAGGAACAAGAAATACCTTTGAACACTATCCACTCAGAGACATGTTATGGTAGGCTAATGAGAAATGTTTCTCAGAGGCTCAGAATTTGTACACTTGGTTCCCAGTTGGTAGCACCGCTTAAAGGTTGTGTGGGACTTTGGGAAGTAGAGCCTTGTTGGAAGGAGTATGCCACTGGGGTGAACTCCGAGTGCTTATAGTGTCTCCTCACTTCCAGTTTGCTCCCTTTGCTTTGAGTGACAGCTCAGCTACAGGATCCTGCTGTCAAGCCTATCGCTTGCTGTTATGCCTCCCTGCCACGATAGGCTCTTATCTCTCTGGAACCATAAGCTAAAATAAACTCTTTATTCCATAAATTGCCTTGGTCATAGAACTTGGTCACAGCAACAAAAATGCATTTCACAAGTAATAATGTCTAAAGGTAATACATATTTACTTAACTGGACCCTTCTCACAGTCCATTCAGCTATGGTGTCTATCCATTGTGTAAATGCTTTATTCTATCAGTTTTATTAGACTTTTTCATGGGAGACATTTGGGTGGTTTCTGATCTGCTATTAAAACAATGAAGTCAATCGTCTCAAATATGTCACATACATGGGAATCAATCTAGAATTAGAAAAGTCTTTAGGAATGGTTGGACCTGAGGTCAAAGAATTCTGGTAGAGGAACTGGAGACGTGGCTTAGCTGCTAACTGCTTACATGTGAGTATGATGGCATGAACCTGATCCCTATCACCTATGTAAACAAGCTGAGCATGGTGGCACACACTTGTAACCTCACTTCTGGGGAAGCAGAGACAGGAAGATCTGTCGGGTTTCTGACAAACCAGCCTAGGCTAATCCATTGGCTCCAGGTCACAGGCCCCAGTGAAAGATCCTGCCTCAAAAAACATTGTGAGTAGATCCTAAGGAACAACACTGCAAGTTCAAAAGGGAAGGTAGGCCAGAATGGATTTGACAATAGAAAACTGGGTTTATCCTAGCCAATGAGCTATTGGCAATTGATAGCTATTTGGAAAGGGAAAGTCAGTTTTCTTTAAGTGTTGTGACTGGTAAGCTGGAGCTGGAGTTAATATGCTCAAACCACATTAGCAGAATTTTCGAGGAACTAATTTTTTAAAAGAAGAAAAAGGAAAGGAAAGGAAAGGAAAGGAAAGGAAAGGAAAGGAAAGGAAAAATGGAAAGGAAAGTGGGCACACTTGCAGATCTGGTCACTGCAGCCAGGAAAGATTTAGGATGTCACTTTATACCTTTGATCTCTTGTATCCTCCCTGAAGTGTTGATATTACACAGCAATAATAGAGGAAGTGAAGAATTTAAAAAGCGTTGAGTGTGTGAGTGCTCTGAGATGAAATTCACTGTTAAAATTCACAAATGAGGTGATGGGAGTCTCTTCACGTAAAAGAGTAATATTGTCAAACTATTTGTTTATTAACTGTGTCTACAGAAGAATCAGAAACTGTTGCATTCAACCTCCTGCTGTCAGAATCACGTAAGTGTGCAGAGTGATGTGAAGGCAGACGTGCCTCCTTCTCATTTTATTAAATTGTGCTGCCTAATAGTGTTCTTGTGGTCTGTAAAGGAGAACATTAAAGAGATTTCTTATAACTCTCAAATAGCTATTTTCTCATGAAGGTATTAGATTCTAACCACTAAAAGCGGGTTTCTTAAATTCTGACAGATACTCTAAAAAGTGAAAGTCTGTTAAGTGTGAGGTATCCTGAAATCTTGGCTTGAATTTCATTAAATATATAAACCATTCACCAAATATTATTTGTTCGTTTTCTCACCCACATAGAGAGGACCTGCTGTCACTCTATGAACCAGTTTTACTTTTCCAAGGAACTTTGACAATTCTCCAGCCCAAGTCTTTGCACAATCAAGGAATCAGAGCTCCGGGATGGGATAGCAGCTCTCTCTCTCACAGCAAGTATCTAAAGGAGTCAGAGTTTGTCAGGTGGCACCTGCCTTATTGGCTGTTTGGAATGACGGGTGTTTCTTAGCTGAGTCTCTCCTTTAGGTCACTCTTACTGTGCAGTAACTGTCCCTTCAATGGTTCCTTTTGAGCATCCAGGCTTCAGAGTTCAAGAACAGAGCAGCAAAGCACCTCCGGCTCAGCTTTCTTCAGCTCTTCTTCCAGCTCTTTCCCAGCTCTGGCCATCTCTCTGCTTGCACTATACGGGAGACCCAGATTACACTCTGCAATTGCGGGGTTTCTTGAGAAAGCATTGACAGTACCTTACGGTATGGTACTGGAGCAGTCCCTTTGATCAGGTCTGGGATTTGAAAAGCGCCATTAAAAAACTGACTTATAGACCAACTTTTCACGTTACTGCTTTTTATTGATAAATGTTATTTGGGGGAAGGGGTCCATGCATATGGAGGCCAGAGATCAACATTGTAGATCTTTGTTGATGACTCCACCTGATTTTTCAAGACAGGGTTTGACCAGTAAGCTTTAGCAGTTCCCAGCAGTGGGATTACAGGTGTAGGGTGCCATACTCAGCTCTCTATTGGGGTGCTGGTGATACAAGCTCAAGTTCTCATTCTTGTGCAGCAAGCATTTTGCCAACCACACCATTTACCCAGTCCTACCAACTGGAATTTCTAAAATAAAACTTCATGTGTGCATTTATAATGATGAATGTTTCTGCAAGCTTGAACAATACAAAGAAATGGAGGGATTCACTTTTATTGTCTTCAATAAAGAAGTCATTTAATAAATAAAGTTTTGATGTGCATGGAGTTTTTGTAATTGAAGACACCTTTGAAAAGTGATTATGACTATTTGGTCACAGTTTGTTGACTAATTTTGCTGTTGGGTCAGCAGGAGGAAGAGGCAGACAAAGGAAGCATGCTAGAATGAGGCTTTTGGGCAGGGATGCATGTAGAAACATGTCTGCCAGTGCTTCCAGCCTTAGTCGGAATGAACGTGTTAGACTGGACTAGATGCAAGGGCCGTGTCATGGTTACTTATGTAGAGCATTCAGGACCTATGGTTTTATGACTTTCAAGCAATTACTAGGTGTGGCAGAGTGATATTATTTCCATTCTGCTTCTGAATTAAGGAGTCATCTTGTTCATGTCCTCATTGGAGCCCATCTGTTTCATAGCAATACACATTTATAGCCAGTTCAAAAGCACTGATGTTATCTGTGTTGCAATTGTGGATGGTCATAGAATATTCTTAATGCACCAAGACTGAAACAATGTGGTATTACATAAGCATCTCAGAACGTGCTAAAGACACTGATCACAGCAGTTCGAGTTATTTTAAGCAGAACCAAAAGAGTGGTATTTACACTTTGTTGAAAAGAGGCATTCTTAATGGCAGATGTAATGCTTGGATAACAATTGAGAGGGAAGGGTTTGCTGCTTCCTGATGCACAGGCCGTTAGGTTAGCACACACTTTCTCTTGTTCTATCAAAGTGATAACATTCTCCACAATTATTTTGTGATGCAGTCAAGGGAAGTTGTTGAACTTGTACACTTTTAAGATGCTTGTACTTCCCCACACCCACAGCTACAGCTCTGTTTCCCAGACTGCCATCTGGTTTATAAGTAAGCAAAGCCAGTGCAAGAGGAAACTGAGGAACAACATAACACAAAGGAACAACCCTGGAAGCTGAAGAGTCTTTTATCTGAAATCAGGTTTCATTTTACTGGAATTTCTTCTTTTGGTCATGCTGTCTGCGATGGTGTTTGCAACCTGCAGTTTATCTATGGCCTGTGCCTATGATGTGGCTATGTGCTAAAGCCTGGTACAAGGCTTCCCTTAACACATTCCTGCTAAGGGGCAGCCCAGAGCAGAACTGCGAGATTTCACCAGTCTCCTCGCCCCAGTCTGACTTAGCAGCCATCCGGTCTCCAGAAAAGAGGAGCTGTTGGATGTGGACGTTTGGCTTTCCTAGTCAGGCACATAGAAACCTATGCTCGTGTCTGAGGAGCACCGCAAGGAGGTAGCTTAAATGAAAAAGTAAAGACATAGGATGGCGGGGTTCTTCCAGACGGCAACTGTGCTTGTAGCTTTAGTCCCACCATCAAGGCTGACACTCATAACTAACGGATGGAAGTCATTAACACTGCGAGGGCCTCTGTCATCCTCAGCTTCTGATGTCTTAGAATCTAAACCTAGTGCTTAAACTCAGCTAACTCCGCTAAAGTTTGATTTAGCACTCATGGAAATGTCTTAAATGATGGTTCTCCTAAACTCCTAAACATGAAGATCACATATCAGAGAGGTTAAACCTATATTGGTAGTCACATCTTTGATCCAGGGAAAATGATAAAAAGGTATTTGTTTGGGTTTCCAAATTCCCTTCGCTCTGTTAAAATAACACTGCAGCCAAAGAACTATAATGAAAGTTTTGCTGTGTCAAGCCTGAACAATGAACCAATGGGAATAAAAAAAAAAAAATGAGCTAATGAGAAAATGATGTAAAGGCCAGATTTCTGCCTTTCCGGAAAGCTTTTAATTACAGAAAAATCAACAGATGTGCCAGGGGTAACACAGGAGTGCTGGCCATGCAAAGTAACACCTTAGAGTGGAATGAATTTGGAGTAAATGGACCGGGAATATTGGCTTTCCAAGCAATCAACAGCACACGAGAGAAAACACAGGGCCCTCCATTTGGGTAAGTGTGCTGATCCTAAACTTCTCTACAGCATCTGAACCCAGTGGGCATGTGCTGTGTGGACACACATAGTGCATGCATGTGTGTGTGTGTGTGTGCGCGTGTTGAGGGGTACATGTGTGTGAGAGTGTCTCAATGTGTGATTGTGTGTTTCTGTGCCTTTGCATATACATGCATGTGTGAGTTGGACTGTGTGCGCAGACACTTCTGATCTTTAATTATTAATCAGCTCAATAGTAGGTTTGAGTATACATTTAGTTATCTGAAATACTGTTGTACTGTCCAATAAAGTCATTCAAGAGCAAGTTTCTAATGGGCTTGAGACAGCAAAATGATAGAAAATCCAAAGCAGGAGAGAGTGTGATGACGAGAAAGTAACCTTGGGATCTGACTCTTGTTTTTCGTTTGCTTTTTACTTAAGTAGTGTGAGGCACTTGTGACATGAGAGTAGCTCTCACTGTAAAATGACCATGTCCATCTTTTCTGTCCACTCTCTGCGTTCTTCCTCTGATTGTGAGGAATGGCAAGGCTCAGACCCCTGACACTCTGCTTGGGAAGGAAGTCTGGAACTTATAGAGCCTGGAATTGGAGTCCCACTGGGCTTCAAAGTTCAGCGTTGGGGTGTGAGTTCTGCAGTTTGTCTTAACCTTTCTGAGCCTTAATATTTTTTTTAATAATAAAGCAACTTACCTGAGGTGACATTGCTCTAAGGCAGCAGATCCACTGTGAAACTTTGGGCTATCTGACTTCAAGCCTGTATTAATTTAGCTTTTGCTTTACTGGTGAAAATGTGTGTCTCACATGTAAAGAAATTGTCTGGGATAGACACAATTTCACTAGAAGGCTCTGCTTCTTTCTGAAGTGCTTCCCAGAAGGCTGTCTGCTTCTTATGTCTCACTGAGACAATTATACCTGTAGTCAATGGTTCTGACCTCTGATACCTGTGGCTGTGTCCTGTCTGTATTTTTAATCTATTCCTGTGACACAGGCCATGCTGTATGCTTGCTGATGCAAGAATCCGAGGGGCGTGGGGGAGTCTCCTGTAGCTGAGTATGCGCGCCTCAGAGATGGCGGGTCTATGAAACACAGGACTGGGCCCTGAGCACTTCTGTTCTCTTCTAACTTTAGCTTATTTTCTTTTTTTTCTTTACCTAGGATTGAAACTGTTTCTAAAGACTGCAGTGCCTCCTCCTTTCCTCACCATGAGAACATTCTCTGCTCCGGATTGCTATTGCTAGGTCATCTCATCAGACAATTGCCTCCACTTGATTCTCATCAGAAGGAGTAGTTTTTTATTCACTCATGTTGACCAAGTGTACAGGGGTAGCTTTGCCCATTCCCTATAGTTGGCATGCCTCAGTTCTTGGAGGACACTCAGCGAATACTTGCTGAGTGAGTAAATAAGTCTTCCAGCTTACCTTCGATTGCTGCTATAAACAATTTGAGAGGAGAGGGGTTGTTTCTGATTACTGGTTATAGTCCATCACTGAGAAAAAGCAAAGGCAGGTGCCTACATTAGGAACCTGGGGGCAAGAACTGAGGCAGAGTCCTCAGAGGAAATCTGCTCACTGGCTGGCTTTCTTCTCTGACTTGCTCAGCTACCTTCCTTATATAGCCCAGGCCCACCTGCCTAAGAATGGCCCTGCCCATAGTGGGCTTCGCTCTTCTACAACAATTAGCCAGCAAGAAGATGCTGAACTGACTTGCCCATAGGAAAATCTGAGGGATGCAATTAAGGTTCAGTTGAACAGCCTTCTCCTCAGGTGTGTCAAATTGACAACTAAAGCTAATTATGTGACAAGTCATTCTAAAACTGAAAGCATAAGTATCTATGAAAGTCTTCATTATCCATTTTAAACTCAGTAACTTCATGTAATACACAAAATTTTTTAAGTGGCTAGTATATTTATATGTAAAACTTTCTGAAGAATTCACTAGGAAATTTATATTTTTAATCTTAGACATGTTAAGTGACGTTTGTGAGGTTTTTCTAAAGACACATGTATTTTCTACAGTTTACTTTTAATTTTATTGTTTTAGAGAAGCTCACAGAAAAAAAACCAAAAACCAAAACCACAAAAACAAAACCCAATCTAATACCACAAGGTATTAGATTGGGACTGATGGAAGCAATGTGGAAATGAGAGAACGAGGAGACCGACCGAGCTCTACTAAAGCAGAATGTCCTTCAATCATCGCATGAAGGCAGCAGTCTTCCTATGGGCTGGAGAGGGCGCACCCAGGCACAGGTGGTTTGGGGGTTTACAGGACAGAAAAGTGATTTGGGGGGGTAAAGATTTCACTTGCGAGCTATACTTCTACCATGGATCCAAATTTCCCATAGAAGATGTTATCAGGCTCCCATTTTCATAGGTAGAGTGTCTCAGATCACCTGCAATTTAGGGGCTGTCCCTTTAAAGATAGAATAGAGGGTTTCCACACCCTAAACACTCGATTTGCTTTTACTAGAGAGTATACTAATAGCATGCATTTGTGGCAATACTGAGTCCATATTCACAATATCATTGGCCAAAGCCCCCACTTTGCTAAGCCTTTCTTTTTTATTTTTATTAGTTACAGTTTATTTACTTTGTATCCCAGCTGTAGCCCCCTCCCCTCCCAATCTCTTTTCCCCTCCCTCCCTTTTTTTTCTCCTATGCCCCTTCCTCAGTCAAATGATAAGGTAGGTCCTCCTCCCCTTCCATCTGACCCTAGTCTATCAGGTCTCATCAGGACTGGCTTCTTTGTCTTCCTCTGTGGCCTGGTAAGGTTGCTCTTCCCTCATGTAGAGGTAATCAAAGAGCCAGCCCATGAGTTCATTTCAGAAATGGTCCCTGTTCCTATTATTGGAATAATAATATTCCTATTATTCCTATTATTATCCCTCTTGGACACTGTGCAGGGGTTCTAAGTTATCTCCATGCATGGTCTTTGTTTGGAGTATTAGTCCCAGAAAAGATCCCTGTGCCCAGATTTTTTTGGTTCTGTTACTCTCCTTGTGGAGCTCCTGTTCCCTCCAGGCATTTCTATCTCCCTCTTCTTTTATAATATTTCTTTCACTCTGCAAAAAGCTTGGCTATGAATCTCAGCATATGTTTTGATACCCTGCTGGGTAGAGTCTTTCAGAGGCCCACTGTGATAGGCTTCTGTCCTGTTTCCTGTTTTCTTCCTCTTTCGATATCCATCTCGTTTGCCTTTCTGAATGACGATTGAGCATCTTACCAGGATCCTCCTTTTTTATTAGTTTCCTTAGATGTACAGATTTTAGTATTGTTATCCTATATTATATGTCTAATATCCACTTATAAGTGAGTATGTACCATATGTGTATTTCTGTTTTGGGGATACCTCATTTCTAGACCCTACCATTTGCCTGAAAATTTCATGATTTCTTTGTTTTTAATTGCTGAGTAGTATTCCATTGTGTAAATGTACCACAATTTCTGTATTCATTCCTCAACTGAGGGACATCTGGATTGTTTCCAGCTTCTTCTGGCTATTACAAATAAAGCTGTTATGAACATGGTTGTTGCTAACCCTTTCTTAGTTATTGTCATGTCTATTCTGTTGCAGGATCACTTTGGGGAATCCAACATGACAGTCTCTGATGTTCCAGCTCTTATGCTCCACTGTTTATGATACTCTTTCCAATTCTCCTTGTTTTAGACTAGTGTCTTGGGAGACTAACCTCCTGTCTGTGAGATCATTTAGAGAGAGGTTTAACTGCTGTGAGAATACCTAACCTAATTTGGGAGGCATCATTCAAGGACTGAGTTTTACATCATTGAAGGAGGAGGTAAGCTGAGTAGCACTATTTCTCTCTCCCTCCCTCTCTTGCTCTCTCTCCTCTCAACTATCCATCCATCTATCTAGCCATCTATCTACATATCTGTATGTATCTATCTATCTTTCTATCTATCTATCTATCTTTCTTTCTATCTCTGCTTCTTGACTTGGAGGCAATTTGACCAGTGCCTCATCCTCCTGCTATCCAGGCATCCACACCATGAGGTACCCTTCAGCTGTAGAGCAAACTAATCTTCTGTGCCTCCCTCTTTCTCTTTATCCCTACCTTTCTTCAATTGTTTTTTTTTTTCAGGCTCTTTGTCCTTGAATCTATGGTCAGAGATTTCAGTTGTAATTTGACTTTTTTCACAGTTAGATTGGCAGATAGGGGGCTCAGCAGGTAAAGATGCTCACTGCCAAGCTTGATGACCTAAGTTGACCCCCCCTCCCCAGAACACAGCTTCTGGGCAGAAGAAAGAAGTTCCACCAGTTGTCCTCTGACCTCTGCACATGTGTGCACACACATAGAAATAAATAACAATAAAATATTACTGATTGGTCCTAGGAAGAGCACAGAAATAAGTGCAGTTTTCCATCTTTTCATGAGTCAGGGAACTTTTTTCAAAGCTATTTCGAGCCTTGGATGTTGATCTTTATCATCTGACTGTGGTAGGCTTGTCAGTCTTTCTACCATAAAGTGACAGTTTCCTCTCCTTTTCATCCAATATTTTTGGAAAGGAATTCACTATACACAGTGCACACTGTTGGAGATTGGTCTGGTTCTATGTATTCTGCTGCTAATTACTGATTCCTAAGATCTGGTTGCTGCCCAGTCAAGTATTTTCTTATGTACACCTGTTTTGTATAAATCTTGCTCTACCTAATTTAAAGTTGATTGGTTAATAAAGTTGCTGAAGCCTGTGACTGGGCAGAAGAGAAATAAGCAGGGCTTAGGGTCTCAGGCTTGGGTTGGAGAGAGACCATGAGGTCAAGAGAGAAAGCAGAAGAAGTAGCAGGAGGAGAGGAATTTTGAGAGAAGGAAGTTGCCATGGGGCAGTATGGGCTGAGCACTTGGCCATGAGGGCTGACCTAACAGAATAGAAGCAGCTCAGACAAAAATGAAAAATGGATTAAGACAAATAACATGCGATATGTAGCTGGGAAATAGCAAAGTAGATTGAAGGGTTGATACCTGCTCAGTTACTATACTTTAAAGTTTTTATCAATCTAAGAGCTCTCTGTCTCAATTATTTGGGATTTAGCTGGGGTAGAGATGTCCTCTAGAGTGTAATATAACCACCCACAACAACACACTGAAGGATTAAGAAAGTTTCTCCACCTTTTAAAGGAAAAGCATGTTCACAAATTATTAGAGATTCTGCCTGGAAGAATTGTCTTTTATGCCCAGTAGATTTGTGCTATTTGCTTTTGCTGTGGTATGTAGTTTAAAGCTTCTTATTAATTTTGCTGCTCAAATTGCTGTAGGTCTGTTATTGAACATCTATTGTCTGATTGCTATGTTCCTTTGGTATACCCACCCCACGGGGAGGGTGTTAATTTCCTCAGTGTTTTTAAGACTTGTTTACTTTGTGGTAGCATAAGATGGATGACTTCTCATCTTTGTTTTTTTTCTTGTGTCAGTCATTAGAATTATTGTCTCCGAGAAATATCAATTTTTTTTCAGAATGAAAATAGAAATCAGTATCTTGGTTTATTTCCTTCTTATTCCCAAAACTCACAATATAGAACCTGTCAATATGTCCATCAACAGTCAGATGGATAAAGAAAATGTAGTACATTCACACCATGAAATATTGTTGTAAATTTTTTAAAGTAAAATGTTAAAAAATAAAGTTATGACATTCTCAGTAAAAATATTTGGAACTAGTAATAATTCCAAAAAGGCAATCATAATACTTTATTTTATGTGTAAAAGTGTGTGTGTGTGTGTGTGTGTGTGTGTGTCACAAATGGATGGTCACATTGCATCCAAGTCAAGAAGTTGAAAGAGAGATAAACGAGGCTGCTCAGTTCGCTTTCTCCTTTTTAGTCAGTCCTTGACCCAACCTATGAATAATGCCTCCTACATCCAGGATAGTTATTCCCACAGCAGTTAAACCTCTCTCACAGACAACCCTAGAGGAGATTAGTCTCCTATGACACTCTACATCATCTGTTCTTTTTTTCCCCTTTAAGTCCAACAAAGAATGAGAGAAACACAAATGGGTAATAGAATACACACACACGCACGTGTCGTGTGTATGTGTGTCATGAAAGAAGAGGGGGAGTTATTTATCAGATGAAGGGGACCAAAAAGAGGAAAAGAAGCAGGATGAGGTGACAATGGAGGTATTGATAAGAACAAATATGATACACATACGACAATTTTACTGTGAAATCCATTTTTGTATTCTAATGAATAAATTAAAAGATGGATTATTTTTAAATTAAAAGCAATATAAGCAATAAAAAAGACCCAACATTTAGATACTAGGTGTGCCCATTGTACTATGGCCCTCTAGAGGCCAAGGCATGATAGTTTACATTCTCTCAATTGACAGCATGGAAATACATGTACCTATACTAACGTCTGTAGATAGATGATATGGATTATATAGATGATATAGATATAGATATAGAGATGAGACCTACTAGCCACTGTGTAGATACACAAGGATAATCGTTTTATGAGTAACTATCTACATTAATATTAATTTTAGCACAGTGCATACTGGTATTTGTGACTCTAACTCATTACCATGTGGATCATTCTGGCTTCTTGCCTCATCTTCTCTGTTAACTCCCTTCAAGACCTGCCTTCTGCCATTTACAATCTATAGAAATGCCAGGCTGGGTTAACGTTGCTAACCCCCTACAACTTCATCAAGTGGTTTGCAATGCTTACGTTCAGTTTATCTGGCCTTAGTATTGTGAATGTTATTTATTTATAGTTCTTCTTAGTTCTGTAGTTCCTCCTCATGTCCCTCCACAGAGGTCATTCCAGACATTTATAATATATTTAGGTTTTGTGGTCCAGAGATCCTCTGGCTTGACTCATTTTTAGAGAAAAGTTTGCAAACATTAAGCTCTATGACCTGCTTGTGCAGTCAGGTTCAGCGGCTTGAGAAGTGTCTATAGCACACACCTTAGCAACTTGGTTTTCTCAGCATGGACTTAGTGTGCACAAGGCAAACAAATTCTTAAAATCAAGTTCCTGAGGCTCAATCCTTTCTGTAAGTGAACTGCCCTTCATCTTATTTAGATTCTTCAGTTTCAAGAAAAAATGTCTTCATCATTGTGCTCCTTTTATGAGTCAGAAGGAAGTGCATCAAGCAAGTATGTCAAATCACCACCAGGAACGTCAATATCAAATGAGTATGCTCACTATTTTCTAGTGGATGCCACTAGCTGGATGCCACCTGTAATGTTCTTTAAATTTTTTTTCTTTTATATTGGGTGTTTAGGCCTGTACCTCCCTT
Organism: Psammomys obesus; assembly: GCF_907164565.1. Classification (NCBI taxonomy): domain Eukaryota; kingdom Metazoa; phylum Chordata; class Mammalia; order Rodentia; family Muridae; genus Psammomys; species Psammomys obesus. The sequence goes on along the minus strand of NW_026592118.1, from coordinate 6,863,891 downwards.
CCACCAAGCCCCCATTCTTAAGTAACAGACAAAAAAGTTTAGTGAGAAGAGGGGGCCTAGACCCCTTTACTTCTCCTGGCTATTCAGGGTCAAGTGGTTCTTTTAGAGCTCTATAACAATGTCCATCAACTGCAGATGTAGCTAGCAGTCTCCCTACACTGCTGTGCCCAAAGTGTTTCTCTCTGTCTGCTCCAAACTGCCTCACCGTCTCTGGTCTCTGGTCTCTCCAATCTGCGCCAAGCCACACAGAGTGCCACACCGAATTCACACCTTCTCCTTCTCTGCCTCATATTTATATTCTCAGAGTCCTAGACCACGCCCCTCTCTGTGATGCACATGGAAGGCCGTTACCAGCTGGCAAAAGCCATGCTCCGCACAAGACAATTCACAGGTGTGGACAAACTATAGCCAACTAACTCCCTCACGTGGGATTAAAGCAAAAGCATATTTACATAGCATACAAAGAACCCCAAACGTCCATTACAATTTTCCACGAGAGCACCAGTTTAGCAACAATATTCGTGGTCAGATGAAATGAAGGTCAGGTTTTGTGGAATACTAACTCCCTTGTTAAGTTTTACAGACTTACTTCCACAAGACTAGGTTGTCAAGTACACACTGGTACCATTCTACCTCTGCTCCTGGCAGATGGCTTACATGGACCCTGTGTTTAAAGGCCATGCCTCTGGTTTTTTCTAGGTTATTGGAATAACCACATGTGTTATATTCCTTATTGCATTCATGTTAAGAAGAGGATGAAGATATTTTTCACAACTTGTCTCTCCACTCTAGCCTTTCCCACAAAGAAAGGAAGTTTAGACGGCAATTATGAGCCTTTTAATGAAAATCTTTCTAGAAATTCAGGAAGGAAGAAGGAATCACCCTTCTAAGGGGAACTGTCTTTTTAGGAAAGCTGGTCCCTACTCTACAGTAGCTACACTACAGCGTGGCTCAGTTAGTAAAACAGGAAGGGGAGAACTGAATGCATCTCATACCAGGTCATATGAATGAACTCTGGCATATAAATCTGTACAAAGTCGCTGCCAGCCACTCTCACATCTGGTTCTACTCAGAACTCAGGGCTAGAAAAACTTTATTTTTTTTTAAAAGGAATTAATATGGAGGGTTCAAGGGAAGATGCTTCAATCTCACTCACAAGAGGAAATAGACTAGACATCAGAAGTGAATGAAGAGAGGGAACTGGGAGGGAGAGAGTGTAGGAAAGGGGCCTAGGGACTTAGGATCAGGTGTGGGAAGAGCAAAGGTGGGAGGTGAGAGGGTCAGGAGAGAGAAGAGAAATGGGGGGCATCTCTGGGACAAGCTGGAGACCTGAGACAGGCTAGCCTCCCGGGAGGGTATAGGGATGACTAGCTTAAACTCCTAGTGGCAGGGGACATGGAGACTGAAGTGTCCACCTCCTAGCCAGGAAAGACTTCTAGTGGAAGGTGGGGAACACCAACCCGTCCACAAAACCTTGGACCCAAAGCTTTACCCTGCCTACAAGATATGCGGGGATAAAGATGGAGAAGAGATTGGGGAAGTGGCCAAACAGTGATCGGCCCAACGTGAGACCCACCTCATGGGAGAGGGCCAACCCCAGACACTATCAATGATACTCTGCTATGCTTGCAGATGGGAGCCTAGCATAATTGTCCTCTGAGAGGCTCCACCCAGCAGCTGATGGAAACAGATGCTGCTAACCAAAGCCAAACATTAGGCGGAGCTCAGAGTATTATGGAAGAGTGGGGAGAAAAATAAAAGGGCCCAGAGGGGACAACAACTCCACAAGAAGGCTAAGAGAGTAAACTAACCGAGGCCCAGGGGGGCTTACAAAGACTGAAGCACCAACCAAAGAGCAGGCATGGACTGGACCTAGGCCCCTACACATATGTAACTGATGGGCAGGGTGGTCTTCATGTAGGTCTCCTAGCAAGTGGGGCAGGGGTTGTCTCTGACGTAGACTCTGCCGCCTGCTGTTGGATCACTTTCTTTTAGCTGGGCTGCTCTTGGTATGGGGGGGTCTGTTTTCCTAAAGAGAAGGGGAGGGAGGAAAGGGGAGAGAAGGAGGGAGGGTTCTGATGTTCAAACCCTTCAGGCTGTCTCATTGTGGTTCAAATGCTTACAGAGTTGCCTTGGAAGAGTCATGGTGAAACACCACAAACACAGAAAGCACAGAAGGATATAAACACTGAGGTCACAGGAAAGGGAAGCAATGCTTCTCCAGCCCAGGATGCTATGAGAAGTCAAACCTGCAGGGTCCCCAGTGCCGGCCATGCACTGAGGAGGATGCAGCCTCTAAAACGTGCTTAGAACTCCACCAGCACAGCAGGCAAACACTAAGAAGGCATGCAACCATGGGCTGAGGACTTGAATGGACCTTTCTCCCTAGAACACATGTAAATGATCAAAGAATCAGAAAACATGTTTAGATCACTAATCATCAAGGAGATGCAAATCTGCCCCAGCTCAGAGGGCTACTGCAAAAATTAAACCTGAAAAAATTTTGTGAGTAGTTGAAGAAACTGGAACCCTAGCATATTTGGTAAAAATGCAAAACAATTTAGCTAGTGTAGAAAACTATGCAAGTTATTAAAATACTTTAAAGTACTATGTAACCCAGCAAGTCTACTTTGACATTTCTATCCAATTAATTGAAATCAGGGCTTTGAAAGGATGTTAGAAGGAGGGAGATTCCTATCAAGCTTGGTGACCCAAGTTTGATCCCCAGGATCCACATGGGAGAAGGAAAGACTAACTCTTGCAAGATGTCTTCTGTCTTCCACTGCATCATATGGCAAACTTGTGTCCCCAATAAGTCAATGTGATATTTAATTTACAAAAAGAAAGAAAATATGCTAATAGTTTCATGCTTGTTAGGATGCTAAAACAGGTGACCCTGTGAGACAACCTGAGTGTCGACGAACAGATGACTAGGTGGACAAGAGTAAATGATGGAGCATGATACAGAATTGGAAAATTCAAGTAACTTCTTTAATGTACAGCAACATGAATGAACTTTATGAGGATTATGCTAAGTTTAAAAAAAAGCCAAAAAAAAGATAGCCATGTGATGATTGGTCCTACTTATAAGGGATCTAAAATAGGGTATTCACAAAATGAAGAGCATAACGAGGGGCACCAGGGGCTGTAGAGATGGAGCATTGGGGATAGTAATCAGTAGCCAAGTTCCATTTGAGCAAAATGGATTCAATTCTAGAGGTCCACTGCCAAAACTCTACAAATAGTTAACAATAATACACTGGCAGCTTAAAAATTCATTAAGAGTTTAGATCTCAAGTTGAATGTTTTACCACAACAAAAAGAAATGAAAATTTTAAATACGTGGGTTTGCCTTTACTGGAATGTGTTTGGGAGTAAGTTAGAGGCTTTGTGGATGGGAAATGAGAAGCCAGGGGATGCTGCCGTTAACTCAGCTTCTATATCACATGCATACAGGAGATATTGGCACCCAGGGTGTCAGCTTTGCATTCCAAATGCCAACTTGATGAGCATAAATCAGAGACGGGGATCACCCCAGGCAGTAATGGCATGTCAATGTTAAAGATAGGGAAGGGGAGGAGGACCTCTCTTTCCCATGGACTGGGAGAGGGACACAGATGGGGAAGAGGGAGGGTGGGGCTGGAAGGGGAGGAAGGAGGTACATGGGGGATTCAAAGTGAATAAACTGTAATTAATAAAAATAATTTTAAAAAAAGAATTGCTGAACTGGCTCTTTCAAGTAATCTTCTCAGAGCTGACATCTGAGCATAGGAGTCTGATTGAATCTAATTGTCAGGGAAGCATTCCCACCAAGGTGCTAACAGACTAAAAACAAGTGCAGTCTCTGGAAGTACCTTAATTCTCTGCAGAGGAAGGTTCTGTGCCAAAGTGAACATAGGAGAGGCTGGTTAGAAGTGTGAAGGATATAGCTATCCACCATGTGTGTACACAGCACGCACCTTCACACCTGAAGACAGTCGGCGGGGAAAACAGGACTGCTTTAAAATGAGGTTAAAACATCACGTGAACATGGAAAACCCAGTGGAGTAACTGTTTACTTAAAATCAGTTTGTATATGCTAAGACTGAAATATGTGTGTGTGTGTGTGTGTGTGTGTGTGTGTGTGTGTGTGTGTGTGTGTAAGGGAAAAGTATTAGAAGTCAAGCCGAATTGTTAAAATACTTTCCTCTGTGGAGAAAATCAGAGAGAAGCAGCACGTTTCACGGCGCCCAGGGCAGTGGTGCAGTTTGCACACATCTACTTCATCCTTCAGAAGTTGAAAATGGTTTCATACTGGGGAGGTCAGGAGAGGCGGTGGTGGGCATCGTCATCTACTCGTGACTACAGCTCAGAAAAAGTAACTCATTAAAGCACAGTGACTGACTCAAAGCCACAAAGCCAGTGCCCAAGTCCCGTCTCTGGCTTTCTCCTTACATTCAAGCCAAAAACAGTTAAGCCTGGATCAAAGGCAGTGGCTGTGTGTGGGCTCCTTAAATCAAGCAAGTAGGAATGGACGTGGGAACAAAGGTGCAAGAAAGCGAAGGAGAGTAAAATAAAGCAAAGAAAGATTATCACCAGCAAGCACAAGATGTGTCATCCAAGAAGCCCCGTAGAAAAGTGAGTGTCCTAAGCAAACCGAGAGCTAGTGAGTTCTATGGAAGTCAGTTGAGTGATCTTTCCCAAGGAAGCGAAGCAGAACCAGTCCATCAGTGTTGGCTTTGTAACCGGTTACAGGATTTGACTCTGGCTGACCCTCTTACCAGCAGCAGGCAGTTGAAGTTACTCAACTACTCTGATCTCAGTTTCTTTAGCAGTAAAATATAGAAAACAACAAAATCTACTTCAGAAGTTGGTCATGCAGATCAAGGATAAAATGCTTCAGTTTAAGATAAAGACCCCCAATTCAAAGTTTGGCAGCTATATAGTGAAAAGCCCCCAAACATCTTCTATTAAAAGAGAGAGAGAGAAAAAAAACAACAATATGCACACAGGCAAGACAAAAAACAGGTAACCACAGACAGCTGCTTCTGGCCTGAACAGGAGCATTAAAGATACCTTTATTAATACATGTTACAAACAGTCACACCATATATAAGAATTACAGCGAATTCTATAGAATAACAGACAGAATCAAATACCAACCATTTTTATTGTGGTAGCATAAGACACAGTGTAAGATGGGAAAACACCATAAAATGTTAAGAACTCAGCAATTAGTCAATTAATCTGTCAATGTGCAAGCATGTTAATTTCTCCATTTCAACTGGCTTTGCAGTACCCTATCCTGGCCATACCCTATCCTAGTGATACCCTAACTGAATGGGCATACGGAAAGATGCATATGTCTAGAGCTCATACATCCTGGTTCTACTCCATCTTAACCTGTGGCCTTGGGCACTGTGTATGCTTTCTTTGTTCTTTCCTTTTGTTAAGCGAGAATGCAATCCTGGCTTCATCTGACTGTGGCTATGAGGGTTGAAGTACTGTGTTTCAGAGGTACAGCACTCGTGAACCACATGGCAACCATCACCATCCTCATTTTACAAATAAGGATGTGTAAGTTCCAGAAGTAAAAAAAAAAAAACAAAAAACAAAAAAAAAAAAAACAAAAAACAAAAAACACCCAAAGTTTCATTTCTACCACTCTTCTTTCTCTAATTAAGAAAAATAACTTCAGCAGAGAAACACAAACCCCGGAAGAAAACAATGTATTTTCCTCCTTTGAATAAGGGTAAGTCACTAAGACTTTGAAAGTAGGAGGTGGCTTTGTGAAGGGCAATAAGCAATCTAAGACCTTGTTTAAGTCCTCAGAGACATCAGAAAACAGTAGTTCTGTTCTTTCAAGATTCCTACAGCAGAATATGAATATTCTGTATGTTTTGTCAACCAAAATCTCAAGAACTCAGTACACATCTGCCCACTTCAAGTTGGGCCCCTGGAATGCCTGCCCATGGCAAACGGGCGAGTGTTTGATATTGAGGACCTCTAAGTTTGCTCAGCACGCAGCCGTATTTGCAGGACCAGTCTCTACCGCGTCAGTCAGCCATGCACAGAATGAATTGTTCATGACTCTGTATCCTTCTTTCAGATTTCTGCCATTTCCCCATACCTGAGCACTGAGTCTTGTGCTGATGAAAAGCCACAGAATTCAACAACCTGTAACTTACAGCTGGGGAGCAGTAGTTACAAGCCTTACCTCCGTGAGGAGATAGTTAGTGCCACTAATTTAAATGGCTTATAATACACTTGTCACGATAAAACTACTGGAATGCTATTTTTCTATTTAAGCAAATGTATGTGTGCTTATTTGTCTCACCTAAATTTCTTATTATATCTAGAAAATGCAGAAAGCATTAACTGTTCTAAGGTTTAGCCACTGCTGATCTGCATGGAAACCAAACATTGGACCAGTGTTTGTTAATGGCTTGTAGCCATCTGCTGTATGGATGTTTTGTCTGTATAATGTCTGTGCACCACATTCGTGCTTGGTGGCTGCAGAGGCCAGAAAGGGATGTTGGTTATGAGAGTGGAGTTCCAGATTCTGAGTGGCTGTGTATATATGCTGAATATTGAACTCTGATCCTCTGGAAGAGCAGCCAGTGCTCTTAACCTCTGAGCCACTTCCCCGCCCCAGATAGAGAGAATCTTTAGAACAGACCATTCCCGTGGTTGTTGGGGTGTCTGTCTAGCACTAAGTGACTGTTCCAGCCAGTGCAATAAAGGTACTCCTATGCTAAGTCCTCCTTGACAGTTCAGGAAACATCTTCTAAAATGGCTCAATCAGCCTTCTGTGCTCTAAGTGTTGACTGCTCTGTTCTCCTTAGTATACATATTTTTCTCAGAAGCAAAAATCTGTTAGACTAATAATCAGATATGAATACCTTGGGGCTTTGTAAGGTTCAACTTGAAACAACTGCTTATAGTACCCTGTGCTACCATGTTTTCACAGTTGGAGAGATTATACTAAGAGGCAAATGCATACAAGAACTGCATATTTGCTTATTTCCAAATTATGATAATTTATATGGATACTAATCTTAGGAAGTATTTGTAAGAAGGTGGGTAGAGAAAGAGAGAGGGAGAAAAAGATTGAAGGGAGGGGGATGATTGAGGGGAAGGACTGGAGTCGAAGGGGGAGGAGGAAGAGGAGCGGAGGGAGACTATGGTTTGAAACTGCTGCTTACATAGGCCAGATTTATGCCAGGGCCAACCTGAAACAGCAGGTTCATTCCACATCTCATTTACAATTTGGTCTTGTTTTCTAGATTGCACCATCTGAATCCCGTCACCCTCAATCAGAACTGACCTCTGATAACTTCAGTGATTTACACCTCTGTGTTCACTCAAAAATTATTTCCATACCTGATCTCTTGAGGCAAGGTTCTGTTCTAGGAGGTTAACTTATATGTCTGCCCCTGGCTCAGTCTCAAACTACATTTCTAGCAAGTTTCAGGAACACCACTTTCCGGAAAGTTCTAAGAGGCTTAGTGAGTAGGGGCTACAATCCAGTAGCATCCTTGTCTGTAACTGCCTTTTGATGTAATCTCTCCAACTGTGAAAACATGGTACTGCAGAATAAGTTAAGCATCCTTGGGTTTGACTAGGACCCTGGGTCCTCACCTCCAAAGCTGGTCCCTTTCTGTCTGTACTGAGACCTTTGTAGGGACAACAAAGTAGCATCAGTACACCAAGGACCCAATTCTTCAACCTTAGGACAATTGTCTATGTAGGTGGTTTATCAGCAACCTTTCTTTTTCTTTTGAAAGTAAGAAAGAGATTGTAAAACTACCTGTGAAAGAAATATAGGTTTAATTTTGTTTACTAAACCGCTTCTCATGGTTGGAAGGAAAAGGTATAAAGAGAAGTTAAGCCCACCCTGTTTATACACGTTTGGGCTCTCCTAGGAAATGAAAAGTGTCTGTCGGGGTACAATTTTAATAGCGGATGCTGATTTGGGTCAGAATTTGCAGTGTGAGTTGCATGTAGGACAGTATGAAAGGTCTTAATAAAACCAGATTGTATTACAACATCCACGTCTCATCTCTTGGGCCTCCCAGAAAAGGTATTAGACAAAACTGCCCTTCTTTTGGTACTCTACTTTTTTGGTCTGCTCTTCTCTCTTGTACTTCCCATTTTCAAACCAACAACAAAAGCCCAGATATCACAACTACGGTGTTATTTTTCTAGCCAAAGCTCCCTGGGAGAAAACCAATGGTGAATGTGTTATGATACCTCCCAGGGCACCCAGAAAACTACAACTAGATGACAGCTGACAGCTGGGCTGCATGAAGTCACATCGGCTTGGTCTGGGGGTGTGGAGGGCGGGGGAGTGGGAGGAAGGAAAGCTAAAGGCAGGTTCTCAGTGGAGGACATCTTATCAAAGTAGGAAAGGAAGCCAGCATGGTGAAGCTGCAAATGAGCTTGTTCAAGTCAGCCAGCAGGCATTGTTTCATTTTGCTGTTCAGCCAGCTGATCTGTAGGAATCAGTTGGGTAAGCTGTTGTATCCTTCCTTAACATGAACCCATGCTTAAAACCAAGTCCCAAGTAAGCAGTAAGCTGGGAATGAAGGAAGTTGGGAGACCTCAGATTTCTCATTGTAAAGTGGGACAGCAATGACAGATGGAAAGCGCTGGCAAAGTACTGGGAGGGAGTTAAGAAGCCTGGGCTGGTGTCCAGAGTAGATCTCGGGAGCGGCTGCTAGTTGGTCCACAGGAGGAGTTGGTAAAGTGCTGGAAGGGACCTTGGATTAAACACCACCTGATCACCAAATTGCAAGACAAAAATGTGTATACGTGTGATTTCACTGAGCATGCCCACACCTAACCCCGCCCCCAAGGTAATCAACAAGGATTAATTTATGAGGTCAGTGAGATGGCTCAGTGGATAAGAGCACTTGCTGCTCTGCCAGAGGACCCAGGTTCAACTCCCCATAATCCTCCTGTCAGTTCACAGCCATGTGGCCCTCCAGCCCCAAGGGCTCCAGTGCTCTCCTCTGTCTTCTGCAGGCCAAGGGCCTCCAGGCACAGAGAACGCCCGTGCACACACAGTGAAACAATTCAAACTGTTTTAAAGAAGCCCTAAGTGCTGCTCAAATTCCAAAATTCATCAGTTTAAACTGGGCTCTTGTAATCCACTTGACCATTTGGGACATGGAAATTGTATTTACTTCAGATGAGTTCTGAGCAACAAAAACCAAGGATGCTTATGCAATTTTCAGCTCTAATCTTTGAGTGCATGTTTTAAAACTAATGTAGGGGCTAAAGAGATGTTCGGGTGTTAAGAGCACTGGTGCTTTTCCAGAGGATTGAGGTTCTTAGGTGCCAAGAAGTGGCTCCAACAATCTGTACCCACAGTTCTAGGGGAGTCACACAAAATTCTGGCCTCCACAGACACCAGGTACAGACTTGGTGCACAGATATACATGAAAGCAAAACACCCATAAAAAATCTAGATACTGATTAAAAATTAATTTTAAAAATCTGCTATGTTTTTGTAGTTTCTTAATAATTTAGACTCCACAGTCTAGGTCTTAACTTTGTGTATGCAAACATACAGTAGGAATACTTTGTCTCTAAAATTTTTTCTTACAACTCTGAAGTGATCAGTTATACACAACACACATTCTTGAGAAAATGAGAAATAATGAGCATTAAAAGATTACTTTTAAAAATCTAACCTACAAATGACTTTTTTTCAATCAAAAATCATGACTTGTATTTGGAAAGGATTTTGGAGTGTACATAGTAGCCTACTTAACCATTTCAATTATAAAACCATTTGTTTGTTTGTTTTGTTTTGTTTTGTTTTTCGCCTTTTAGCCCTTAGAGGGCCTGGAACTCACCAAACCCATCAGGCTGAGTTCAGACTCACAGAGCTCTGCTTGTTTCTGTCTCCTGGGTTCTGGGATTAGAGCATACTATCACACCTGAGCAAAAAAAATTTCTATTTTTGTTTCTTTTGTTTTAAATGTATTCTGTACTTTCTCTGTCATTGCACTTGAAAAGTAAAGATAATGAGCTAAATATCTCAAAACCTTCTCTTCTCAATACCTGTCTACACATGACATCTGGCATGCATCATTCTCCTCGGTATCTATTTTTCACTCAGAAATTAGCATAGGCCAGATTTTGTTTTTATGTTAGCAAGCTTGTGGTTCTTTTCAAAATGTGAAGGAATCCTTCCTTCTTGTTCCTAATCTACCTAGATGCTCTTGGAATCTTAGCACATCAGTGAGTAGCAGGGCATGATTTGCACAGGTTTCTCCTTTGTTATGAATAGAAGTTTCCCGGTTTCTTTCATATTCCTTAGTTTTAAAAGGCAAATGTTTTCTAAAGCCATGAGAAGATTCTTGTATTTGTCCGTAATATGAAGAAATCACCTTCACACCCAACAGAGAACTAAAAGCTTGGTTAGATCACCTCAGCCTGGCTCCCAGCCTGCACGTATTAGGCAGTATCCAAGAGCCCAGACCTTGAAAGTAGCAATAAAGCTGGCTTACTATATTCTCGCTTACAAGTTGCTCAGCAATATGAGGAAGCTTTTTCTCCCATGTTCATGGCTGAACATAGTTTACCTGGACGTTGTCAGTCTCTCCACGTATTGCAGCTGCTTAAATAGAGCATTGGGTATATAGTCTTCAGCTTTCAAAAAGGTATTTCAGGTGGCATTCCTGCACTGCAAGGACGGATCAGTTGTGCTGAAAAGTTACTGCTGAGGAGTTAGAAGGTGTGTCTTAACGGATGCATTTCCTCCTAAGGTAAGCAGAGCACATGTCTCAGGGATGTGAGTAGGTCCCTCTCAGTCACAGTATTCCTATAATTCATAGCAACTCTGCTGATGAACTCTCACTGGCAAAGGCTGTGCTGGTGTGCAGTGGACAGCAAAGAAAGCAACTGTGCCTGTCCCCTCTGTAGCCATAAAACATATGTGTTAGAGCTGGAGTTTTGCAAATGGCAACTTCTTATGGCAGAGAGTATCTAACAGTGTCGTTGCATCCACATCTACACCACCCCAACTTTGTGAATGGGAAAGGAGAATGCTGGGCAGTGACAGGCTGTCTTAAAGTTACATTGTTTTAGATGACTAAAACTTATAGGTATTTCTGAATCATGCTCCTGTGGCATCGTGATGTTTTAGGATTTCTGAGTAAAATCTGTCGAGGATAAAACTGGCCTCATGCTGCCCTGGTAGAGGCAACAGCTGTTATCTGCTAGTCTTATATCTTACACTTGAATTACCTTTAAAAACAGATGAAAACGCAAAGTCAACTTCAGCAGTGTTTTGTGAGTGTCATAAATAGCAGATGTAATAGCTGTGTTATGACTGATGAAAGTCCTAATCAATGTGTTCTCATTTGCTTCAGGTAGTGGTTAAAAAGGTTTGCCACAATTTAAGCAAATGGAAAATACTTATCCTGTCTCAATTTTGCCACTTAAAATAAGTACTTAAAATGATTGTTCATCAGGTTGATAGTGTTTGGCTTGTCCTAGTCTCAAACAAGCCTATAATGGTTCTTGGGCTCCCACAAAGGACGGCTCCCACTTGGTGTGCAAATCCAGATTTGAATAACTGGCTCTTGATGCCAGTAAATGTCAAGAGAGGCAACATTTCCTCCTAGCTACTAAATAAGACTAAATTTTTTGAGCCAAGTTACAGAGAAGCAGAGTTTTAAGGACAGATAAGAAACTGAATGCACCACGGTACTGCTTGGGAAAACAAACAGTGTAATAATCTAATATCCTTAATTTTATGTACATGAATATAATGTATATCAACTTTTTACACGAGATACATACAGAATTTAAACATTTTACTGAACAAATAAGAATTTACAACAACAATATTACTGCTGAGAGGGTGATGTGATCTTTGATTAGATCTATGCTTTAACAGAGAAAGAATTTAATAGCTTACAATAATAGGAACATCAACATTTAAAACAGACTTTATAAAATAATTTATATTTATATTTATATTTATATATTTCCCCTAACATCTATAGAGAGGAATGATATGCATTTGTGATGTGTGCAACGAATGGCATATTTTAAATTTTTAGGTAATAAAATAATTTAGAAGCAGTTCATGCAATGGTCAAAGCAAAGAGTGGTATCCATCAAGATACCCTCTTTGTTTGACATCAACCAACATCAGACAGATGGACCGTAAGTCCCACAGCTGTGTGTGAACACAAGTCTACAGGTTATGTTAGACAGACATTAATGTACGCAGGTTGGCATCTTCTTTCAAGCACAGGTCACAACTTCCGTTTGCCGTGTGGGAGTAGTCAGTTTACAGGCAAAGTGATTTCATGTCTCTCCTGTAGGTCTACACATCTTCACTCAAGGTAACTAACAGACCTTCCTTGTTTTCACGACTTTACTCTGGTACTTCACAGAGTGTCCCCCGTGTCCTACGACATAGACATCCAGCAGGTAAGACTTGCCAGGCTGTAGATCTCGGATTGTCTCGGTGGTCACTGCTTTCTTCAGGTTTTGGCCATGGAAGTATTTGCAAAGGACCTTCTCTGACTTCTCTCTAGTGTCTGGTCCGAGGCACTGGTTTTGGTCTCTTCTTCTCTGGTCTACACTGTAGTTTCCATCCACTTCTTTTCTGTAGATACAAAACTTTCTCCTTTCTTGGGTGCCCAGCCAAGCCACAGTGACTGAAGAGCAGGTGCGTAGTTTGTCAAAGGCTTTGATTCTTGTGTCTTGGGGAAGAGAAGGGAATTCCTGCTTACTGGGCCTGGTGGTAGCCAGTATTTTCAACTTGGATGCTCCTTTCTTGTTGCCTTTCAGTCGAATGAGGTATTTTGCTTTGGGTTTTCCTCTGAGCTGAAACTGCCGAATGCCTTCCACATTCTGCGACAGGAGCAGCTTTCCATCTCTTCGCACTTGTACTTGAACAGTGTCCAGACAAGAGTGAATAAATAAGGTGACCTTTTGGTGAGAGGAAGCTGGAGCAAGCCGTAGAAACTTTGTCCCCTTCCTTTTAACAAACACGTCGGTGACCCTCCCATCTTTGAGCACCACTGTCTTCTGTTTTGCTTCCTTTTTGGTTCTGGCAAAGGCACCCACGTAAGCTGTGCTCATGTTGCTGTTGGTATTGACCATGAAGACATCAAAGTAGTACTGGGTGTCAGGCTTCAGGTCAGAGACTGTGAAAATATTTTTGTTTCCTATGCAGATTTTCTGAATGTCAACCTTGGGCCTCCAGGAGACATGGCGCCCCACTTTGGGAGAAGGATTTGCCAGGAAGCTTCGATCTTTGCCCAAATTATCTATTGGAAATCCAAAATGGGCAAAGTCAAAGGGGTTGAAGTCCAGGCCAGGTTTGGGTGCCACCATGAAGGCATCATCTGAGTTCATCTTTGTTTCCACTGCACAGAGGCTTTTGAAATTGTGTTCCTTGTTGATTACCACACAGTACTCTATGGGTTGTTTTAACAGAGAGGCTGTGGGGCTCGGCTTCCAGGCTAAAGTGACTGTGGTACGTCCGACAGAGGTCACATCAACTCTGGGGTCATATGGCAAGTCAGGGTACGGCTGATCAGATTCTGGAGTGGTGGTGGCATACACTTTGAAATGTGTGTCTTTCTCTGTTGAAAGAAGCTCCACCTGATACAAACCAGCTGGGGAACTTGAAGACAGAAAATACTCTACGTCATTGCCCTTGTAAGAGAACAGTTCTGTGCCCTCCACATCAGTCATCTGCTGCCTCTGCTGGTCAAGTGGCTCAGGGTCACCTAGAGAACAAGGGAGAAACATAGGCTGCATGTTAATGTGGCTTGCCAGCCTTACATTGTGTTTTCAAACATCTTATCTTCATGTCAAAGACATGACATATTCCTAACAGAGGCAATGGCTCCACAATCATGGGAAGAGCAGAACCTGTATTGTAAGCCTTACTGCTTCTCATAGGCTTTTCCAAGATTGCCCAGGTATTATAGCTCACAAGCATCCTTCTCATAGGAGCAGCTGACAGGCCTTTGTCTTTAAGACTCTCCTAGAGGAGCCACAGCTGGGTTTCACTCATTATCTTCTGTTTGCTTTCCACCCTCTCCATCTTCTTTAGGTACTAACCCTTTTCTCATACTGACTTGCTTCTCACTCTGGCCTTTAAACAGTGCTAAATGCTTCTCTATTTATTTGCATACACCTTTATCCTTAACCTTGGCTGAGTCTCAAACCCACCTATTGAGAGCCTTTTGTACCCCACAACAGTTAAGCCAGAATGTCTGAGGCTGAAATCGTGGACCACGCAGGCTTGCCCAGAGCAGACACAGAGGAAACTGTTCAAACTGTGCAAACTGTTCAGCTCCACACCCCCATTTCCTTTGTTTACTTTACCATGTTCAGGGTCACCTCATGACATTTCTCCATTTTAGTCTCCAGCCTCACATGTGCAACTGGGCTGTTTCTCGTACAGAAGCCTGTATGTTTCAGAAGGCTTCCAGCTGTCTTTCAGAGCGCTGAAACTATCTGTATCCTGCTGTTTACCTGATCCATCCGCACTGGCCTCTTCAGGCAGCTCCTGCAGGCTAAGCTTCCACTCCAAAGGTGCATCACAAGGTGTCACTGTGACTGACAGAGGGGTGTTGTCTTCCTCAACCATGAAGAAATACCTATGGGAAAGTTCAGACCCTGTGATGACTCTGATAACGACAATCAAGACTTACCAGAAAAGCCACTTGGTTTTCATTTTATTCATTTAACATACCTCAGAGAAAACATAAAACTATGAAAGTCCAAGAGTTAGAAGTCCAAATGCAAATTGGCAGCCAAACTTAATACCAACAAAAACAAAGGATAGTCAACCAAGTGTTCTGAGTTCAAGTTGAACTCTTGCCCATCTGTAGGGGCCCGACCATATAATATTCCTTGTGTGCCCTATAGCACTGTACTTTGACAAATGTTTGTGTTGCCTTGATGGTACTCTGATGGTATACCTCCTATGTCTAAATATCCATTTCTGACATCATTATCATAGTTGTAAAATGTACCCTTTATCTCTGGCAAGATAACAGAGTGCGTGCGTTTATTATTTATTTATTACCGAAACATCCTGTTGAATTAAGTGTGTTAACAATTTTCAAAAAGAATTAAAAAAATTCAAAACAGTCTGCTCTGTGCTTTTTTATGGTACCTCAGGAGATATTTTATGGAAAATAAAAACATCATTAACTGATAAAAAGATGCAGATTCTAACTCCAAATTGCCTTCATAATTTTACTTAATTGTCTTTCAAAGCCTGTAACCTTGCAAATGAGGGAAACTGGAATCACTGCTGGCCAGCCCACACACAGTGCTCACAGACTCTATGGCAAAAGAGTGGGTGGGCTTCACTTCCTGTGTACTGTACCAGCTCAGCATCCCTCAAATCTTTCTTCTCCATATGCTCACCACCAGCACACATGCCAGATTGACCACAGTTCCCTACTCTGCTGACTCTGAGCGTGTCTCCCACATCCAATCTCTCTAGCGAGCATTCACATGGATTCTCCTTCTCTATCACTTCTTGCTGCTGGATCACCTCAGATGCCTGGCATTGCCTCTTACATGTTAACTCTCTCAGGTTTAAATCCCTAGCCTGAACTTTTCCATCATCAAGAAGACAGTGGCATTACAAACCTGAGGCATCTAATCTGAATTCCTACAGCCGACCCCTTTTCAGTAGACCAATGTCAGGCCACTCCAGATGAGCATTTTGGAGTCCCTGTTGGTGGTTTTTTAGCTCCCTCGTACACAATGTATTAGCAGACTTTTTTTTTTAACTTTGCCTTTGAAATACATGTAGAAATTGCTGCTCTCTCCTGGCTGGTCTGTCTTCATTCCCTCTTGCTGAAGCCTTGCTGAGGCCTCCTGACCTGCTCCCTATTTTCACACTGGAGCCCCTTGGTGTTGTAACCCTCAAACACAACACTTGCCCTGGCTCAAAATCCTCTGGTCCCTGTGTGCTACAGAGTGCCAGCCACACAGCTGACAGTGCCTCACACTCTCTTCACGCTCAACCTCTGCTGAATGTCGCTCAGAGCTTGTGGTGCCGACCTGGGGCCTCTGCATGTCTGCTCCTCTGCCTGGCGAAGCACTTGTCTTTGAGACTAAGGGGCTTCCTTCAGCTCTCCACTCCAATGCTGAGGATCCATTTGGATGCCATATGTAAAATACTTCCTTCTTGCGAATGAGTGTCTCTTTCATTTTATTTTCAAAACATTTATTGGAACCTAACATATTGTGCTTCTTTTATTCCTTTTTCAATTTTCTGTCTCCCTCAACTAGACTGACAACAAGAGGGCAGCTGTTTATTTCACTGATTTATATACTCAGACACCAAAATAATTCAAAATATTTGTTGAGTCAACTGACCGGTTGTGATTTCCACTGTTAAATCATTTTCCTACTTTCAACTATTCTTTCCATTGAAACAGGAGCAATATCTATAAAAAGCCTGATTCAAAGTTTCTAGAACCTGGTGAAACACTGGGTGACCATAATAAAAACTACCCTTTTCTAACTTTTACAAGTTGAAAATGAAGTATGCAGAATTTCTTGTTCCCAAACTAAGAGGAAAACGACATCAGTACATCACCATTGATGTCAGAGTTCCTTTCTTATATCTAAGCCTCATCGTTTCTCATAGGCTCCCGTACCATTTCCCAGGTACCGTAATTCACAAGCATCGTTTGCACAAGAGCAGTTGCCAGGCCCTTATGTATAAAGTAAGGTGGCCCGGAGCCTGAGCATCCTAGAAACGATTATTTCAAATCTACTACTTCAAATTCTACTATGCTGAGATAATTTTTAAAACCTCATATTAGACTGAGATTGTTCAGTCTCAATGTTTTGGGTTTTTTTTTTTTTTGGATTTTTGTATATTTATAAGTATGGATGCTGGTGCGTTCCTTATACTAGGCAAGGAAGCTGTGTGGCGTGTATAACAAATAGAAGGTCAAGATGGTTTCCATAGCCCTGAACAAACCAAGTGTACCCTGCTGGGAAGCTGAAATAAAACTAAGGGAATATTATACAGACACACACACACACACACACACACACAAACAAAAAAACCACTTCTTCTTCAGCTTCGAGCCTCTTCATAGCTTTGAGTAAGTCTCTAACTGATCTCATCCATGGTCAAGCTTTCTGAGTGAGGTCATGCCTTCCCTATCAGGCTTTATTCTTGCCTCCATCTCTTCAGTTTTTGTGCTGTGGCCACACAGGACTTCTCCCAAACTCCTCCCACTCCTGGGTCTCTGAGATGTGCCCTGCTGACATTTACATCCTCCTTCTTCGGAAATGTCCGTCCTCAGTCATTCCAGAGAGATTTGCATGCTCTCTGTCAGGGCCTATGTGCTTCACTTGTCACCTCTACTGCAACTTGTGTCTATATGCATTTGCGTGGTTATTTGATCTCACATTACCCCAAGGCCCAGTTAGGGCTCATCTTCCATGTCACTGTACGCCCTATGCGCAGCATGCTAGCACACATTTCTGAATAAAGCAAGCACTTGCTGAATATTTTTGAATGAATGCATTACTAAGGCAATGAGCTGAACTCCAGAATCTTAACAGCAATCTTGTTACTTTGGCTTGAAGATATTATATCTAGAATCCGTTTCTATTTGAATACATAAAATCTGAATAAAAATAGAAGTTTTCTCTTCACTCTTCAGGGATGAATTTGGAGATGGCGGGTGATATAGGGCAAGAGAAGACAGACTGAGAAGCATATTAAGCATATGCAACATCTCTAAAATAATACTAGACAATGATCTAAGATGATAACTAGCTGATTCAATTGTTTACTGTGCCAAGTCTGGTACCACAGCCACCCACACATGTGTCAAGATATTTACTACTTAATGTGCCTACTTTCTCAAGAAGATTTTTTATCCTTTAGCAGAGATGATATTAAGCCAAGCCTTTCCGTATCACATAAAATTGGCACAATATCAAACAGTGTGTGGAGTTTCATGGTTTGCTTCTTGGGTTTTACTTGAGCAGCACAGCGTGGCAACATCAGAGCCAAAACAGTGGGCGAACCGATCTGTTTGCTGCTCTCTCCCTTTCAGAAAGCATTTTCTCTCCTTAGCTAAAAATGATGTGTTAGTAACTTGATGACTGACTGTGTACCAGTTAACAAACAGGAGTATGTTTGCACTGCTCGAGGTGATTGTCATGCACGGATAGCAGCAGGACATCCCTCCGGGAACACTTTCATCTGAAAGCTTGCAAATTAGGGACAAGCTAGAACCTAAGCCAACAACATGGCATGGCATGCATTTGTTATTAAGCATGCACAAAGCACACGTAGAAGAGAGTGACAATAAGAAGTGAAAGGGCATGATCTGTGCATTCAGATATGCACTGCCGCGTGAGGCTGGCAAAGTGAAATGAAGGAGAAAACATGAATGAGGGATGCCCGACACGTCACCACCTAGCTTCGCGGCTTGTGTGTACTACGAGAACAACCTCTGGTCTCGCCGTCTGTTTCCACTCCTCCAGACAACCATTCAAGGTAGAACATGGGCAGCAGCCGTGTGTACTGCCGCTGCATTTACCTCCAACTCCAAAAGTCTGTGTCTTCTTGGGGCTACAATCCTACCTAACTAGTGCAAGCAAACACTGCACTCAGTTGTAGACAGAAGGGGCCTTAAAGTGTGTTTAAACAAAAAAAGACAAGAATACTAAATTATAATATAGGATAAACCTACTAAAATCTGTACACCTAAAGAAACTAATCAAGAGGGAGGACTCTTACTAAAATGCTCAATTCCTATCCAGAAAGGCAAAGAGGATGGACATCAGAAGAAGGAGAAAAGAGGGAACAAGTCAGGAGCCTGCCACAGAGGGCCTCTGAAAAGCTCTGCCCTGCAGACTACCAATGTAGATGCTGAGACTTATGGGCAACCTTTGGGCAGAGTGTAGGGAATCTTAGGAAAGAAGTGGGAAACAGTAAGATCTGGAGAGGACAGGAACTCCACAAGGAGAGCAACAGAACCAAAAAATCTGAGCACAGGGGTCTTTCCTGAGACTGCTATTCCAACCAAGGACGATGCATGGAGATAACTTAGAACCCTTGCACAGATGTAGCCCATGGCAGTTCAGTATTCAAGTGGGTTCCACTGTAATAGGAACAGGCACTGTCTCTGACATGAACTGATTGTCCTGCTCTTTAATTACCTCCCCCTGAGGGGGAAGCAGCCTTACCAGGCCACAGAAGAGGACAAGGCAGCCACTCCTGATGAGATCTAATTGACTAGGATCAGAAGGAAGGAAAAGAAGTCCTCCCCTATCAGTGGACTTGGGGAGGGGCATTCGTGCAGGAGGGAGGGAACCACGGGGAGGGAGGGAATACAAAGTGAGTAAAGTGTAATTAATAAAGAAAAAAAGGGGAAAATAAATGAAAGAAAGAAAAGGGAAGAGGTACTGGCAGCTGTGCAGTGTTGCGGAACAAAAGCATAATTTAAAGAAAGTGCCATTTTAATGCCACCCTTAAAACTACAACTAAAGATTGCTTAACTTTTAGAAGGTCAGAAGGTGAGCCATTTATTTGATTCAGCGACATGATTATATAATTGAAAAGCTGTTTTTAAAGAACACTACAAAGAGAACAGAACCCAAACATATTTTGGAAATGAAAGACATGTCTAAAGAAAAATTTTAGTCTTTTTCACTCAAATATTTTAAGGACAAAAATGTAGGCTCAATGACAAATTCAGTTAATATTAAGGATTTCTCTAAAGTCGTACATGGCATCATGTATCTTTTCTTTTTCTCACAGACTGTCTCTGTGAGGACAAGGGCAACAAGCTCCTCCATGTACTAAGCTTTTCACCCTATATCTTCAGTCTCATGAATAGCATTTAAAGGTGCATAATTATTGACACTTCGAGTCAGTTCTTAATCTGTTGCATTCTGTCACACAAGTTACTTTACTCCAGGGTTGAAAGAGTTCTCACTTCACCTCTGAAAACTGGTCTTCTGTGCTCCTTCCAACTGACAAAATAGTGGGGCTGCTAAACAGAAGAGGTTTATTGTATTCTCCCTCCATGAAATTGAAAATATGACATAAAGATCACTTATCTCAGACTTTGGAAAAATGGGTTAGTTACAATGGAAAATTCTATGTCCTGGAATATCAGTTCATCTCAGGTTAAATAGACAAGTTAAAAAAAATATTTCAAAACATTAGCAATGAAAGACAAAGAAGAGTTAAAGCTTGACAGATTGATAATTTCATATGTAATAGTTTGAAAGATTTCATTCCTATGATATATATGTGTAACTTTTAATGACAGGCATGTTTAGAAACACTACAGAAGCCTGTTGATGGTGGAGCAAAAGAAATGATCGTTGTCAGTTTTTCAATATTTGAATCTCTCAGAATTTCACCTTATCTCTTTGTACTATCCTTCCATGAGTGCAAATGTTTGAAGAGCCATATGTTGAAGTAATTTCAGTTTACAGAGCTGTCTTAGAAACCCCTTACTCTCCTAGATGTTAGATGTCACTCATTCAAAAATCGAGACTACGGAGTTGCCTCTTGTATCTGACAGGGAGCACAACTAAGAAGACCCGGACAGCCTCAGCCAACGAGCAGCTATTGCGCGGCCGCTATGTCTTTCTCCCGTAGAGAAAACACGCAATGCTGTTGACATGTTGTTTTCAGAAGTCCACGTGGGGGTTTACTGTCTGCTGTGGAGCCTCTCATACGGGCACTGAGCATCAAGCCCTGCAAGGACAGTACCTTCTAGGCGTGTGTCTGAAGAGGTAACTGCTGACTTCAGCTCCATCTGGAATCACAGATGAATCATGGAAAAATGCCTTATCACGGATCTGCATCTGAAAAAGCTCCTCATCTCGGGTGGGCAGCTTCTGGGTCCTCGAGGTGAGCGGTAACAGGAGCCACAGCAGACACCAATGGAGCAGGTCCATCCTGGGCAACAGAAACAAGCCCTTCGATTAGCCCTGCAGGCAGACCCTGGGTCAGGTGAGGAAGCTTCCGGAACGGTCAGCACCCTACATTTACCCAGAATCAGTGATGCACATACACACAATTTTGGAGCAATTCTTCTGTGTTTCATTTAAACCCATTTCATAATGTTAAGGATGGATTTGTTAGAATCTCAGATATTTAAAAATATTTTGAAATGAAAGAACTTTTGATGCATTAACTTCCCTGAGTCCTAAGAAAGAAAGTCAGCACTTCATTGTGGAGAAGCCAATGTGATCCTTACTGAAAAAGTCCTGTCAGTGTCTGAGAGGTTAGAGGATCACCAAGGGTCAGTCCCTCCATGTTTTACAAAATTTATGCACAAGAGTTGGCCAGAGTCACTGCTCAGTGACCTCATTGACACCATTATTGGATGAAACTTCCAAATTATGTCAAAGAGAGTCACAGGGAGCAGAAAGATTTTACACATTTATTTTTAAATTCTTGCTTACAATTTGGCAGAATTTTGTATGTTTTACTTAACGCTAGAGTTTCACAAATTAGGCATTTTTTTTTAAAGATTGAGATGCTCAGCCCCATCATTTGTAAAAGTTGATTCAAAGTCATAAAGTTATTTTATTGATATCTGATTGTTACAACTAACAGAAGCACATTTGCATACACATTTACATGACAGAAACCAGGCCTCAGATCTTTAAATCATTGGTCTTAACTTCTGTAGAACAAGCCACTCAGACCTTTAAATCATTGGAAGTAACTTCTTGAAGGATCTTTCTAATGAGTTATATTGTGGTATTTATCAAGGCTCCCTATCAGTAACTAAAGCTCATTCTCTAGGCCTGTACACTCAAGATGCTGCCAAGGCCACTGACGTCCTCCTGACTCAGTTTTCTGTAGGATGGCCTAGATAGGAACAAAGATTGACATGTTAACTGAGGTTCTGGTCTTCTGATTAACCATTCATTTTTTTTCCGTATATAATTTTGTAATGAGTTATTTCCCAGGAATTCAAGGATTAGAAAAATATGATGGTTTCATACTAAAGCACTTCCCACAGGGAAAAAGGTAATTGCAAATGTTTGTAATAATTTGAAATGAAGTGGATGCTAATAAAAATTGAAAGAGCAGTTACTATAAGTTTGACATCATTTGACTTTAATTTTGTTTGTTTGTTTGTTTGTTTGTTTTTGAGTACCGTCAAAAAACGAGATGGCTCAGTGGTTAACGGTACTTCCTGTTCTTCTAGAAGAGTCAAGTTTTGTTCCCACCATTCACATAGGGTAACTTATAACAGTCCGTAACTCCAGCTCCAGGGGATCTGGTGACTCTGGCCTTCTGAGACACCCACATGTATGTGGCATTCACTTGAATGCACAGGCATGTGAATAGGCGCACACATGTGCGCTCTCTCTCTCTCACACACACACACACACATGCACATAAAAAACTAAAACAATTTAGATAACTAAAAATGGTTTTGAAAGCAATAAACTTTATAATGAGGGTGTGAATAAATTTTTCAGAGTCATCTTGCTCAAAAAAGTACTTTCAACTTCTTCTGCATATTTTTCGTCTGCTTTGAATTTATTTTTCCACCCAAAATATCTGCAGTAATAGAGTTACTATATGCAAAGCTTCTTTTCCTGATTGCCTTACTAAAGTTAGCAAATGTGGTGAAAGTTATGCTTACACTGGGTTATAACACTGGTCAGAACTATTATGCAGTATAAAGTAGGTGCTGCTATCACACAAACCTCAGTTACACTGCCAGAGAAGGGCTCCCATTGCAGGTAGAATCGACGGCAGAGCTTAAACTTTGCAATGTCTCTCAAGAAAAATTTTCCATATTCCACCCTTTCTTAGTTGCGCTGTAATTGGAAGTGCAATTACTCTCTTCCCCATTGCTGTCTGGGGTGAAGGAGTGCGAAGTCTGAATAGCATTTGGTATTTGCTAAGCATGCAATAAAATGTGCTTAGGAAGATTTGCGATTTTAACCAAACAAAACATCCTTGGTCATTCCTCTCGGGGTGAGGCCTCTTTGCCTTCTGAGGAAAAATACTAGACAATTGCTTAAGTCTCTTCAGAAGGGTGAGGATTTGGCTACTCCGGGGCAGTATACCACAGTAGGTTCTCTGTCTGCCCGTAAGGCTGCCAACTGCCTTACGTTCCACTAGGTGACTCGGCTCCAGTAGGCCGACTGATGCCCTTGGGTATTTAGATTGAAAACTAACATTCCATGACTACGAGACATGGCCCAATGGTAAATTTATATGGTAGATTAATAATTTTGTACATGAAGTAAATAAGCATGTTAGACTCCACCAAGAAAGAATAGAGTTAGCTTATTAAAATTAAAAACTAAGTCAGCATATAACAATGGTATATATTTATGGTGTCAAGTATGACGATTTGATACATGTATTTTACATACACTGATCAAGTTAGAATAATTAGCATTCTTATTATCTTAGACATATATTCCTTCTTTCTGTTGGAAACTTTTAGACATTTTCCTTTACCTCTTAGAGTGCATCTACTGAATTATTTCAATGCACAGCAGTCTTGCTGTGCCATGAACACTTGAATATTGTTTCTTCTATCTGAGATTTGGTGTCCACTACCAACCTTCATCTAGCCTCCTCTTTTATTTATTAAAATATACATCAGGTACATCTTTGCTTTCTGACAACCACCAGAATTGTCACACTAATTATGATGAAGAGGGTGGAATGATTTTTTCAGAGAAGTGTTTAAAATTAACATAACTTGAAGACACAGGGATCTGTATTATATCATACTCTGGTTCAGCATTCAATATTTTAAGCATACATTTATTTATTTATTTTGTGTGCGAGAGGACAAGTGTCATTGTGCGTGCTAAGATGGCCGAGGTCAAAGGATAATTTGGGGGAGTAGTTTCTCTCTCTCTCTCCCATTCGTGTTCTAAAGACTGAACTCAGCTTCTCGGCCTCACTGAACATTCAACATTTCAACATTAAATAATTGAGGAGGGGAAAGTTACCCTGATGAACATTAGTCATTTGTGCAATTTTATCAGATTATAGACAGGATTTATTTTTTTTAAATGTGTTTTGAGAAGGAATCAAAGATAATCAAACACTACTTTGTAAGCACAACATGTAGATTTCAACTCATAATTTATACGCACTGATCAAAAATTGATTCATTTAGAGACTGTTTCAATGGATGTCTTAAAGTTGCATAGTTTCTTTAACCCATGTGTTCTCTCTAAAAATTTCATTCTAAGAATTAGTCACTATATATTTTTTTTTTAAATTAGCCTACAAAGTAATAGGCTTTCTTGCCAGGCTTTCACTCATAAGTATCATTATACTTTTTGATTATTCAAGGCCTCCCCACTCCCTTCTCCCATCCTCCAGTCCCCTTCCTTCAAATAGTCCTCCTGCTTTCTTATCATGTATGAGGGATTAGTCACTTTAAATAAACAACTGGAAATACATTCCTCTCCAGAGTAAGCCTTGCTAAGTCAGTCTCTGAGAACGGACTTCTGAAATTACAGAAGTGCCCTCTAATGGTGTGACTTCTCTTGTTTCTCCTTGCTTCCTCTCCACATCTACAGCTTATCTAGATTTAAAGTTTGGATTCAGTAATGTTGATCAGGCCAGGCATGGTGGCATAAACCTGATCCCCAGTCTCTGGAAAGAGACTGTTGTTCACCATGTCTCCTTGTCAGGAATTAACTGACCATCGTGTGAAAACGCTGTATTCTGTTCAGAGGATACAGGCTCCAGCTGTGGCTCCCACAGAGAGGATTTATATCAGAAAAATAAATTGAGTTCAGAGCACTGGTGAGATGGAGGTAGGAGGATCAGGAGGGCAGCGTCATCCTCAGCTACATAACCAGTTTATGGCTAGCCCAAGCTACAGTGAGACCTTCCATCTCACAGAAAGAAAAGAACATCCCTCCCCTCGCCCAAATAAAACAATGCTAGCCCCAGAGCAACGGTATTTAAAAACTCATTAGTCAGAATTGCAATTTCAGAATGACTTCTTACATGGCCATCTGGTGGATAATGTGGGGAATGTGCCAGTCTGCAGCAAGGAATCTCGTTCTCCTCTACCACAGGGAGCGTAACTCAATCAGTTGTAAAAAATTGTCAGGGTATCATATGCACATGCAAATACAAATGCATATGCATTGCTCTAGGAAAGTTAGTCAGCATGGCTGTATCCATAATCCAGAAAAACTGCACGCTGCTGTCCTAAACACCAAGCAGGGTCAGCGTCATGGTTTGGACTGGAAGTTTCTGGGGCCTGAAACATTCAGATACTAACAAATATCTGCCAGTGTTCATGTTGTCAAAAGGCTTTCTTCTAAATCCTGTGGACACTGAGGAGAGAAGAGTCTTTGGAATTACAGGCTACTAACACATGAGATAGTTTCACTCTTTGGAAGGATAGTGTGTGTCAGATTAAAACTTACCCCCAAAATATTTCTTTTTCTCTTTTCTTCTCCTCTCCCCATCCCATCTCTTATCTTTTATTAGTCTGTCTCCATCTCCAGCTCTGTCTACAACTCTATTTCTTTCTCCTTCTTTATGTCTCCACCTCTGCCTCTATCACATCTCTCTGTCTGCATCTCCATCTTTTCCATCTTCATCTCTATCATCTCCACTATCTCCATCTCTATCTCATACTTAGAAACTGAGGAGTGGAGATCATTTTTTTTCTAAAATATCTCAAGATTATGATGCATTCTATACTGACAAAGATGAGGCGAGTCCAGGGATAGTGGACAGTGATAGCTTTATATTTAGTTGTATGCTATATGTACATGCGTAAATTCTTCAGGTCAAATTATTTAGAAATGTATGGCTGTAGTTAGTTGACATAGAAGCAAAAATCAATGAGGGGTAGTCCTAAAGGAAGAATCTAAAATGTGGCATCTGCGGCTGCTGTGTGGTAAGAAGGTAAACACTACAGTGAAGCAGATGTGCCGACATTTGATTCTCAGTGTTTTGGAACCTCAGGACTGACTCACATCTACCTCATTTACTTTCACCTTTGCTAGACTCTGAAGAGTACAAATTGCAAGGGAAGAACTGAATATCAGTTTTAAAGAATAAGCCAATGAATAAATAGACCCTTTATTTTAAGTGTGTGTACATGTTTGTCTGTGTGTGGTTATGGGTAACAGTCATCCTCAGAAGCCAGTAGCCTCACATCTGCTGGTATTACAGTTATAGGCAGCCAGCTGTAGGTCAGCTAATGTCAGTTATGGAAATCAAGTCCAGGTCCTCTGTAAGAATAGCACACACTCTTAACTGCTGAGACATCTCTCCAGTCCCAACCATAAAAAAATAAAAACCATTTTTTCTTCTTCTATAAGGAGTAGGGTATATAATGGGAAATTAAAATAAACAAATAAATTCTTCTTGTTTTATAATTTTCATTTGTTAATATTTATTTATTCAATAATTTATTTGTGTATGTGGGGGCTGGGGGATGGGCATGTGTGCTGTGGTGTGAGCATGTGGAGGCCAGAGGACAATTTTGGGGGGTAGTTTTCTTTGTAACTTGTGGATCCCGGGAATCCCACTCAGACTGCTCAGCTTGGCAGCAAGAGCTTTTACAACTTAGCCATCTTTCTGACCTTCAGATTCTTAATCTATGAAGCCTTTAGCATAGTTAGAATACATTCAAACTGACCAGGCTTCCTCCTTTCCCACAAACTTGAGAGATGCTCATGAAAGGTAAAATGGCCAGATAATAAGCAAAGTAAAACTTAAAGTACACCTGGATGAGCCAGGTGCCCAGTCTGAGCAACAGCATCACAGAAACCTACAACTGGCCTACCCCCAAACAAGGGAAACCTGCAGCAAGACACCTGGAGCATCTCCATACAGCCAATCCATGCAATGTGCTGGCAATTACGTAAGGGCAGTTTGTCCACCCGCCAGTCCTCAGCAAACCACTGGCTTGCTTGGTGAACACTATTTATTATTTAAATGGTTTACATAGTGATAACAAGCAAATAAACCTAGATAAGTTTTTGCTGCACAAAATTCAATCAGTTTGAACTACAAATTCTAATGAAAATCTCGAGCAAAAACAATTTCAAACTACCAGAAATCTTGCCGTTAGCGTTTATAGACTGCTGATTTCTAGTGTAGATAGACTGCTGCTCTAGTTTGCTTTCTACTGCTGCAGTTAGCACCGGGACCAAAACATCCTGTGAAAGAAATGGCTTATTTGGCTGACAACTCTATTTCACACTCCATCATGAAGGGAAGTCTGAACAGGAATTCAGGGTAGGAACCTGGAATTGGGAACATGAGAGACTATAGAGGAATGCTTCTTAGTGGCTAGCCTGTCATGGCTCACCCAGCCTGCTTTCTTATTTAACCCAGGGTATCCTACCTGGGATGGCACTCTCCACAGTGGGCTGGGCCATCCCATGTCAATCAGTAATTAAGAAAATGCCCCCATGGACTTGCCTACAGGTAGACCAGATGGAGGCATTCTCCATTGAGCGTCCCTCTCCCAACATGAGTCCAGCTTGTGTCAAACGGACTACAATCTAACCTACAGTATCTTATCGTTGGGGATAATTTACAAATCTGGCAAATAAAAACTATGTGGTTTCTGATATATCCGACCAAGAGTTTCTGACTAAACTGCAGCAGAATGTAAATGAAGACACTGACCTTCCTCAGCCATGCAGACTCCTCAGAACTGCCACTAACAGCTCTCTTTAGCGGTGTTGCTAGAAAAAAGCGAACTCATCCAACCTCCCTTCACCAGTAATCAAGGTCTGCAATGTATTTGCAGAAACATATGCACATATTTGTGAAGAATAGCATCAGGTGATTATAACTATTCCATGCTTTAAAACACAAGATCAAATTCATGGATATAAATATGCTTCACAAAGAATACAATTTTAGAATACCCACATCAAGATTCACTTTATATTACTTTAAATAAATTTGAAACAACCTCCAAAGCCCCACAAACGGATGAATATTCTAAATGACTTGAAGCAAATGCATCTGGACTAAATAAAATTTAATGTTTAATTACAGAGAGTAGAAAGTGCATGATTATAATTGAGTGAGGATAATTTCAAGGAATGGTATGTCACAAAGATTTCTGTTATTTTATTTTTATGCAAATATTTAGTCTTTTTAATTTCTATTATTAAACTTGAGGGTGTTTGCTACTTGCATCATGCAAGCACATGTGATAATATGTTTAAGTGACTGACCTAGCATAAAGGAAAATATGGTGTCGGTCTAAGGGAGGGTCCTTGTGTCTGCATCAACCTGCTGGCAGCCAGCACGTGAGCTGTGCTTGTACCCTATTGTGCAGAGTTTGCCTCTTGGATGCAAAAGTCCCTTCAAGGCAGAAATGCACAAATAAGAGTTAAATTCCTAGAAGAGGTTTGATTTTGTTGACTTTTCAAAGAAGAAAAATGTTGAAATGTTGACTGAAGTTAGTTGGTTGTTTGTAAAATTCCAAAATTCCTTGTTTTGGTTGAATAGTAAAGAAGAAGAAAAAAAAAGGTCTACAGTCAGTCTCCTGGTGTGTCCTGTGGTAGGGTCTCAGCAGGTGAGAATATTGCTCCCTTGCAAATACATGTCCCTTTTAGAGACAACCCTGTTGACAGAATGTGCTGCCACTCCATAGTGCCATAATTATGAAGGGCTTTAGAGTTCATTACACCAGTGATTCCAACCTCCCTGAGCACTTCCCTCAATGACTGCCAACTTTCATTCTGAAGGGAAATTGAATTAATATAGAAAAGCAATGTAAAATTAAAACCTGCCAAAGATTCAAATAAAGTTTCCATTCTGCAGTCCACCTGCTGTAATCCTCCTGGTGTACAGTTCAGGAAGGGCCGAAGTCAAGGACATTCTAATTTTAAATGTCCGAGTGTACGGAGTCAGAACTACTTGAAAGAAGAACACATTTTAAAGTAAGTAACCATGTCTTCTTACTACTATTAAGGCCAAGAAAAGCACAGTAATAACATAATGGTCAAAGTCAATGCACCATAAACAGACCTAGTCTTTGATCTGGGAAAACAGTCTTAGTTTAGCAAATGAAAGAAATTTAAAATGCACTGGATGGGTGACTACAAGATATGAGAAAGTCCAAGAGCAATGTTTGGGAGAATGAAAAGTAAAGCTGAAACAAAGAGTGAGTGTTTTCCCCTACCAAAATGTCCTCTGGGTTGGAGATAACTGGGAGAATTCTTGCTGTCTTGAGAGCAGCTAATGATTCCTAGAATGAAGAGAGCCTGTGGGAAGGGAGAAAAATGCTCGGTTGCTTTTGTTTGACAGCTAGGCGTGTGTGTGTGTGTGTGTGTGTGTGTGTGTGTGTGTGTGTGTGTGGTTTTTTTTTTCCTGTTGATCTGCAGCAGAATGAAAATGACTTGAAAATGACTTCCTGTGAAATGTTCCCAAAGCAGCCCATTCCCTTCACACCTCACTCTCTGCAGAGACAAAGTGGAGATGGAGCAGAGGCAGTTAGCCCTGGCAAGTCAGCAGAGAAAGGGAGACGGCAACACAAACCCTCAAACTGACACTATAGTTACCTTAGCTGAGAAGTGAACTTAACAGAAACATTCTATGGTCAAAAAGTTAATATAAAAAAAGCCAAGTTGTGGATAAGTGACAGCACTCCAAAGTGAGTCGGGTAATGTAGGGACTCAACAACAATAATAAAATATCCTACAAATGCCAAAGCTACTTACAAATACAATTAGCATTTATACTTTCACTCCTTCTTCTTAATTCTAAGTCTTTGTAATGAGTGCTTGCCCTACTTCAGGTGCCCATGTGGGGAAGAATCATAAAGCGCATATTGCAGTCAAAGTGATAGATAGCATACAAATACAAACAGGAAAACCACATTGGCTGTTATTTATTGCCATGCAGATAATTAGAATAGGCTTGGATGAAAGAACACATGGTGACAGCAACGTCAAGCTGTGTTTAGAGAGTGTTGTGTGGAGAAAATGACATTTACATTGAGATTTAAACAGAAAGAGAAGGCCAGAGAAGCAAAGGTCAAGGGAAAGAGCATCCTGAGCAGAGAAATGTCTGGTGCAAAGGTCCTGAGGTGGCACTAAGCTCGGGGTATTGACAAAAGAAAAGGCTGTCAATGGGACATAGAGGTAGAGCAGGCAGCAAAGTGTGCGTAATATGAACTTTACAACCACATCAAAGACTGTGGATTCTATTTTAAATGTGATGGGAAGCTCTGTAAGAAGGAAAAGAACACAGGCTAATCCATGTTTTCTGTCTGCCTGTCTGTCTATCCATCTATCTGTCTATCTATACATTCATCTGTCTATCTATCATCTATCTATCTATCTATCTATCTATCTATCTATCTATCTATCTATCACCTATCTCTGTCTCTATCTTCTATTTATCTATCTACCTGCCTACTTGTCTATCCATCTAAGCAAGAACTCTGTACTGAATAGGGACTCAATTTTAGAGAAAGAGTGATTATAGAAACAAAATCAATCTAGTCTCTTAAAAACTCAGAGGAAGGCTCTTGCACATGCCAGTGGCAGAGTGAAGGTGACTTAGAAGGAAGCTTTGGGGTATGTTTTACAGACTGGATTACAGAATATAGAGAGGAGATGAGGACAGAATTAGGGTGAAGAATCAAGGATACTATATTAGGAAGAAACAAGAAATCGGAGCGAATTTAAATTAGGCAGAATTGACATAATATATGAGTTACTCCCTAGTGTAGATGCAACTTTTAGAACTAATTATTTTCTTAATTTTCTACATCTATTTATTTTTATTTTGTGTATGCCACAGTGTGAATGTGGGGAAAAATCAGAGGAAAATTTGCAGGGGTCAGGCCTCTTCTTCCAGAGATCAACTTAGTGGGCAGGTGGTCAGCTTTGGCAGTGATCGCCTTTACCCACTAAGCCATCTCTACAGCCTAAATAATTCTAATGTCCAAAAAAAGTGAGAATAGGACAAAAAAAAACATTCTCTTCATGTGATGCAAATTCTATGCAATGGAGGAAAACTCAAGTGTGCAATGGTGAAATACGTGACCTAAAAAAGTGAAAGTTTTGACTTCAATTATCATAATGAAGAATATGATCTTCCAGAAATTGGAAAGGCTGGTGAAACCTACTGGAAAAGGACAGAAACACACAAACACACACACACTAATGAAATTACATTTTAAGTGGAAGGAGCAAAACATGTCAGGTGCACTAATTTATCAAAAGTTCCATAGAACTAGGAATCCTGAAGCTGTGCTATCATTTGTATTCCTAGTGATCAGGAGAAAAAATAAGAAAAACAGACACAGGGGTTAGGAAGAAAATTGAAATGAATCACATAAGAGACCAGATCTCTTCCTAAGCTGTGTTTAGTAGCCCTCCTACAAGCGAGCATTTTCCCAATGTCACATGAATTGTACTTGTGAGTATTTTTTACAGTCCCAGCAAGAGGGATCATATAATACAGGCTGTGTGATGAAACAGGAACCCACAGGATTTTCTAGGCCCAGGTTTTCACTGAGGAAGCAGATGACTGCCTAGTAAAGAGTGGAAGGTATCAAATGCCATCAGGGCCATAGACAGTCAAGGAGCAACTGGCTGGGTCATGGAGTGGCAATACACTGAGGGGATGGACAGTCCAAGGTGGGGAATCAGGGGTCCCTTTGTATGCTTTGTAGTGGAGCCAGGTGCTTACAAGCTCTGTTCCACTGAGTGGCCTCCTAGGCTAGTCACTGGACCCTCTGCACTGAGATCAGCTGGTCTTGCTTGTGACAGAGAACAATAAAAGTTAGAGTATTAGAGAGAACTATAGCAGGAAAGAAGATTCTATGAAAACTCATGGACTCTTCTCTCTTCTCATCCATAAGTTAACAACCTTAAATCTTCATGTACTTTCTATCAACCTCAGATAATTTATGTGGTTTCTCAGAAAACCGTAGACATTCTATTCTCCACATCAACCAACCAAACAAGGTATTTAAATTATTCACGTTCAAGGATATTCCTGTTTGTTCGACAAGCCCAGTTTTGAAAACTGCTTTGGTGATTCTCCAACTGTGTCTGCTAAACACATGGGCTGCATCTTCCACAGCGCTTTGATCAAAGAAAGTTTCTATAATCCAGCTCCTAGTGATGTAATTAAAGCAAGCCCCACCAACAAGAAGAAGCTGCTTTAGAGCAGCAAGCATAGTGGAACCACAGCACTCAGTGGGCAACCGGCCAAGCATTGCTTGGGTACAAAGGCTGCGCTAAGACTGGCTGAGGGACCCTGAAACAACAATGAACAATACTTGTGAAGTGCTTGCACCTGTCAGGCTCACACTATTCTAAGAGAGATGAAGAACAAGTAAGCAATGACATCATCTTAACATGCCCATTCCAGAGAGCAATTGGTCCCATACAGAAAATGGAACCACCTAAGAGGTTGGAGAACACAGGGAAGGAGGCATAGGCAGTGTCTTCCAGGCTCTGAGGTTAGAGGACAGCTGTGAGGAGAGAACATTTCGGTGGGGTCTTCATAAAGGCTAGAATAAAGAGGAAGCTACACAGAGCTAAGGATGTTGGAATTGGAAGGTACTTTCAACAGCGCAGACCCTGAGGAAGACAGAAGGGCAGCACAGTCCATGGTCCCTCAGGCCTCATGCCTGGGGATCTGTCCATTTATGTGTTAATTGCAACTACTAGCCGAATGAGATTTTCAGTAAGTTTTGTATGATAAAACTTTTCATAAACACACACACACACACACACACACACACACACACACACGCACATGCACACACACCCTACTTATCCCAGAAGAAGCCATGGTAGACCTCAGTACGGACCCCACCCAAATCCAACTTGATGAACCAATGAGTTTTGTTGGGGTTCCTTATAGGAGCAGAAATGACTCAAAGACAACTTCATCATCAAAGCCCATCCTGAAACATATTGTACAGTATGCAGGCATCTCAACAGGTTAGAGTATCCCTTCTAGGAGCCTTGGTTGCCTCAAACTATTCCAGGCAGTTTGGATGGTTTCTGGTTCTTCCAGGCAGCTGGTCTGGTCTCAGAGTCTCCTTTCTAGTTTAGCTTCTCTGAGAATATTCTTTGAAGCTTTTATTGCTTCCTGTGGCAGGGAGGAGCCTAGTGAGTCTGGCCACTTTCAGGGACTTCCTGGGTCTATTTTGACGTATTTACCTTCCTGCCTAAGGAGCATTCTTGCATGATGGAATGTTCCAGTCTTGGAGGAAATGGTTTCACAACTGTTACAGTAGGTCACAGGGCCAGGAAAACAAGTCCTGGCTCATGTCAGGTGAAGAATAATGAACTGAAGCTACAGCGAGAGTAGACACAGCTCTGCTCTAAGGTCCATCACCAGATACCCTAGAGGCAGAGGGACCTCCCAGTTTATCCCAAGGACCAAAAGGAAATAGAGATGTGACTACAGCACAGTAACATCAAGGCCATTCTACTTAAAAGAGTTGTTTAAACTCTAAGAGCTATTGCAACAGTCCAAGAATGCCTTCTAACCTTCTGGAGTCAGACAGCACACGGAGCTCTATAGACGTCAGGAAAGCCTCTTAAGATGGCAGCGAGGTACTGTTTGCTTAAATGGTGTCTTTTCGGAGCCATCTATGTACAGTGCCAGTAACACAGCTCGTGTTTATTAAATGCCCATTATGAGTCCCCCCACCCCAGAGAACAGGGGTGCTAAAGAACAGATGAGGCAGAATCACAGTCCTTTCCAGAAACCAGAGTTTGTTTTCATGGTCCTACCCCATCTCAGTTGAATTGTAAGAAATTTTATATGTATTTTTGTCCCTATAGAAATGCTTCTCTTGAGACTTACAGGACACAGTTTATGAGGATACATTTCTTTTCTTTTCTTTTAATCTTGGCGTCCTTAGGTGGTTATTTTTAGTTTAGTTGCACAAAATGGGCATGGAATAAATATTTGCAGAATTGCTCTGTTTGCTTCTGAAATGCTAATATCAAGAACCAAAACAATCAAGATGATCTTCTATCAGAAAAAAATCCCGAAAGTTTGCATCATGTGAGAGGAACTTAGAGACAGCAGCTTGCTACAGCTGCTCAGCTCGTTCTGAGCTATAGACCCACATTCATTCTCATCGCCCAGGAGTAGAAAATGGCACAGTGGCGGCCTCTCCTAGTCAGGCTCCAGAGCCAGACTTGAATTTTCTTCTGGCAGAACATTCCTGTGATGACTGAGAATAGACTGTGGCCCACTCTAAGCCTCAGAATCCATGCTTGATCACACAGGTAAAGGTCCTGGTGAGGAATGAGATGCCGTTTAAAGGGCAAAGTATGCCTCACTTGTAACAGTACGTCAGTCCTTGAAGCTATCAAAGAGGAACATTGCTAACATCCGTGTTCTGTTAACCATCAAATCCCACAATCCACCTGCTGCATATGTCATCTCTCCTATCCAATCTGCCAGTGCCAAAAATTACCTACATATTGCGTCACTCTGGCCTGCTTTTATAGTTTGTACAATAGTCACATGATAACAATTAAAAATCTGTTTCAATATACTTCTGGAAAAAAATGGGTTTGTCAGATGGTTTTCCATGAGCTTTAATCTAAAATCCTGGTTGTATGGGAGTCTGCTCCTCCAGCTCCTACTCACTTTGAAAAACTCATTTCTTCAGCCTCCTCCCACTCAGCTTTGTACTCCCAGCTCAGGCCCCAGCACAGGCCATTCCTATGCTGAAACACATTTAACCATTTCTCTGGAGGCGAGATTCTGTTACTTCTGTAAGACTCAAGCATTGATAACAACAGGGAAATCCAGTCATCCATTTTTACTGACAACCATCTTAAATTCTGTTTGTGCACGTGAGACCCTTGAGTGCTCAACAGTTAATAATGCTAGCCACAGAGCCAAGCATCAAGCCATGCTCAACAGTTAATAATGCTAGCCACAGAGCCAAGCATCAAGCCAGTCCTTGTGGCATTTTGGAGGAATGTATAAATTAATGAAAATGAAGATATTGAAATTGTCTCATTAACGAGGAATTTCACCAAGTAATAACATGAGCTGAAGAGAAAGAAATGAACATGTGCTTTGGTTTGTCAATTTTGTAATTGCCAAATGTATAACAGGTTACTATATGAAACTGAAGTAGCTGAGAAGAATATCCCTAATATTTGGGAGTACACGTCAAAAAGGCACCACGGGCAAGGCTGCTGCGTCCAGGGGCACATGAGCCAGATGACCTACATGTGTGCTGGAAATATGTGTGTTCTCTCCTAGAGCACGTAGAAATGTATGCTAGCAGAATAGAGCACCATTTACTTGGGGGGGAGAGCTATTCTTTCCCTTTGAAAACGCATTGGAGTACATTCTGATCTAAGGAAAGGAATGTCGGCTTCTCAACTAACAGAATGGATCACTCACCTTGCCCAGTACAGTGCAGTCTGGTCCAGCAGGTCTGGGGTGTGACCTTGGGTTGGCCCCATAGTGTAAGAATGTTCTTGGCTTTGGCTGCACTCAAATAAATACTCAGATTGTAGATGGCTTTTTGCCCTCTGGATCTTCCGATTTTCATGATTTTTTAATTTTGAAACTCTCAAACATTAATATCCATCATCATATTCTTAAAGTAAGTAAAATAAAGATAATGAAAGCTATAGATGAGAGAATAAATGAGGGGTCTTAAATAGATAAAAATGGTGAAATTCTAAATTATTCTTGTTTCTAAAAAATAAAGAGGAGATACAGAAATGTGTCTTGTTAAAAAAAAGGAATTTAAAAGTAACAGTTGTTAAATATATTTTTCTTTTACAAAAGTCCAGCTCCTTTCCCTGAACAAAGGCAGATTTTGGAAACATGAGATAATGTCCTCCAAGGACAAAAGTTCCTGGCCTCCTTGTCATTTTGAGAACCTAGTGCAAACACGGCTTTCTTTTACTTTCTCTATTTAGCTCTCTCATCTAGCACATGTCTCCGTATCTCACTTGAACTCCTTCCACATCTTGTTTTCCCATCAATTCAAGACAAAATTGTCCTACAGATGCCTGATTTAAGTCTCGGCCTGTTTTGTGTTCTTTTCCATCCTTTTCTACCGTGCAATTTCTCAATTACCTCTTTATTCAACTTTGGAAAGCTCAAAGCAGAGTAGAAAAGAAAAAAAGAAAAGAAAAGGTGACTGAACATACGGTAAAAGATCCAAGGTAGAGAAGAGCTGGTAATCTTCTGTCAGCTCTTGAACTTTAGTGTATCTCTGAAGCTCAGCCTCTGTTTCCTCATCTAGTGTGGAGACCAAGACTCCTCAGATTAAATATGAATGTTTTAAATGCAAGATGTTCTTCATCATCTGGGGACTAGGGAGCAAACTCAAGGTCTTATTAATACTAGGCAAGCATTCTATTACTTAGCTCGTCTCACTGTCAAATTGTATCGTCATCTACATCTGCGTTGTGAAGTTGACAGCGTAAGCTCTGGCTCATCCATAACATGAAAGTGATACATTTCCTCATTTTTCCAAAGGAAAAAGTAAATTTCCCTGTGTACCAGAAACTTGGATTAAATGGCTTTTATGAATTTGAAAGGTATTTTTAAATCTAATTTGAAAAATTCCTTTTTGAGAATTTCATATATGAAAGTATTGAGTTTTATTATTATCAAATGCACCACCCCATCTCTCCCTTCCCATTTTCCTTCCCAATTCTTCCCTCCCAATTTCCTGAGCTCTTTAAGTCCACTAAGTCCATTCGTGTTATCAGTATGCGTATTGGTACAGGACCATCTGTTCAAACATGGGCTGCCTCTCAAGGGTCCGCATCTGAAATAAACTGATTTTTCCTTCCCCCAGCAACTATCAATTGCCAAATAGCTCTGCAGACTGGGGAAGGACTGTACAAACGCTTCCCTGAATGATGCTGGAATTTTGGCTGGCTTAATCTTGTGCAGGCCTTGGGCACTCGGTCACAGCTGATGAGACCTTGTGTCATGCAACATTCCTGTCATGACCAGAAGACACTGTTCACAAAGATCCTCTAATACCCCTGAGGGTGGGGCAAGTGATATAATGTCCCACTTAGGGATAAGCACTTCAGTTTCTTTCTTTCTTTCTTTTTTTCCCACAGTTTCTTATTCTCTGCATTTTGAGCAGTTGTAAGTTTCTGTATCAACTGCCATATACTATGAAAAAGAACCACCTGTGATGAAGGGTCAAAGCTACACTAGTTTGTAGAGATAAAGATAAATATTTAGGAAATAGTTTATTAGTATGACCATTTAGCACAATAATGGCAGTAAGCTCTTTTCTAGGGTCTCAGGTCTCTCCAGGCACAGGTTCTTAGCCCACTTAACAGTACCTGCCTGGGCTCCATTTTCTGAAGCAGGCCTTAAATAGAATTGGGGAGTGCTTGGTTACTCCCGTATTTGTGGCACTATTGTACCAACAGGCATATCTTTCCAGGCCACTCATCATCATAGTTTACATGGGTCACATTTAAGGAAGACCACTGATAATGTTTTGCCCCTGGTACCATCTTCCAGCACTATGAAAAGCTATCAAGTAGATATAAAGTTCCCAGGTCAATGACAGCTTGATTTTTCTGTGTCTTATGACTCAAGTATATGGTGTCTTCAACAACCGGGTCTTACCATCAAGTACTGGAAGGTAACCAAAAGCAACATAATAACCTGCACTGCTTTTTGAGGTCTGCTGATGGGCTAACAATTTGAAGGGAGGGAACTTCTACATAGCACTGAGCTTCTTGTTTGATAGCATATGACATCCAGGAGAGGTATTATTTTCTCAAATAGTTTCACTCCATTCAAAATCTTCTTATGTTCTTAGGAAGCGTGTACAGTAGTAGATTTCCACATGTCCATTGCAAGTGTAGTCTGACCCCCTTGTTATGGCCCCCACTATTCTGTCTCATCCTCTACCCCACCTCCCCTTCTTTGCCTGTTGATTTCCTTTCAAGACAGAAAGGATAGAACACTTGGGAAAAAGATAAAGACGTGGGACTTTCAAGATTAATCACAAAGTTCCAAACTTTAGCATTCTTTCCGTAGCCTCTATGCACCATGGTCTCTGGGACTCATTGCACACCACTGGTTTATAACTGGGTCTGAAGTTAGTGGCTCAGACTTTTCACTCACTAGCTCTAGGACTGAAGGTGCACGTGCTAAGATTACAGCATTTAGGATCAGGATCAGTTTCTGGGATGATCTGCATCACTATTTCTGTATTAAGAGTTAATTAACCAAAAGAACACTTTCAAAGAGCAGACTATGCAAACAGACCCAACAGTCAAATTTAATGTTGAGTTTAAAAACGAATAGTGATGAGACAATATAAGTTTTTTTAAAAAGTACAACTATAAAGATGACAAAACAGAAATGTTAACTCAATATGGGAATTCAGACTCAAAACTATGTCACCTCCTTCTCCCCAAGGCAACAACATACACAGTTAGGTGTATGTGTTCTTCTTTCTTTTAAAGAAAAACAGTATAGGAAAGACTACTGAGACTTGCAGTTTGAATACGCAGTAGTAACAACATAAGATGGAGTCCGCCAAAAAAGGAAAACAGCATAAAAACTGACTTGTGGTCGCTGTTCCTCTGTAAGTTTGAGAAAAATTGAAATGTAGATTTTCTTAAATGATAGAACTGGTTTGGAGCGCCTCATATGATATGAATGTATGTACAGACTTGCAGGATCTGAACTTTTGTTTTCTTGAGCTTTTAGAATGTCTGGACTTGTCTCTTTTTAATGTTTACAACAGCTTTCATTGTTCTGCTGAAATGTACAATTACATTCACAGTTTTAGAAGTAGTTTCTGTTCTAGTTCAGTCATAGCACTGAACTCCCTTTAGTCCTTACCTCTCAAGAACATCACAGTTAACAAAATAAAATAACTGAATTATTAAGTAGGATTAATTTGGAAGAAGTTTTTTTTTTCCAGTGATAGTTACTACACATAATTTAAACATTTCAGCATTATAGAGTATATATTTCAAGGAATTCCTAACTCATTTTTCTAATCCCAAATTTTCGTATTAGTTTCTACTTCCTTAAAAATTTTCATTGTATTTCTTTTCCCCCTGATGAATTCTAAGGTATCTGAATATCTTTGTCAGTTATACGTAAGCAGATACATATGAATGTACCTATACATGTACACATTTACATCAAGGAAAACAGAGAACAGACTTTTAAAAATAGCATGTCTGGCAGTACTCAATGCCTAGAGACTTCCAGTCAGACTGGAGAGGGCAGAAGGAG
Source organism: Psammomys obesus (assembly GCF_907164565.1). NCBI lineage: Eukaryota > Metazoa > Chordata > Mammalia > Rodentia > Muridae > Psammomys > Psammomys obesus. Next base: position 6,824,659 of record NW_026592118.1, on the reverse strand, counting down.
GGAAAGGGCCCTTCCTGCAGGAAGCAGTTTCACAATCACAAGTGTTTTAAAGCAACTGAAACCTGCTTTGCCTTCGATGTGGCAGCGTGTGTGAAGACTGGCTGGGCAGGGGATGCTGGACAGTAGGTCAGAATGCTTGTGTTTGGAGGTAGGTGCTCCATTTTACTTTCAGTGATTCCCCTGTCAAAAACAAAAAAGGCTACCTTTCTAGAAAGACACATGCAGACCAACCAATATGTGTCTATTTGCCCTGTATACGTTCTGTGATATTTGGAAACAGAGTGGCTATTTTTTACTTTGAAACTAAACAATAACTTAAATATAAAAAGTTATTTTTCCTTAAAAATACTTAATAAACCATTCCCCAAACCAACCAAAAATATTTAGTAGACAGCACATAGCTGTGAGCTTGTAGACTAAATCAGGAATATTTTTTCTTTTTTTTTTTAACTTTGCTTTTATTTATTTATTTTTATATAATTTTTATTCTTTATATTAATTACAGTTTATTTACTTTGTGTCCTAGCTGTAGCCCCTCCCTCTTTCCCTTCCAATCCCACCTTCCCTCCCTTATCTCCTCACTGCCCCTCTCTAAGTCCACTTATGGGGAGATCCTCCGCCCCTTCCATCTGACCCTAGCTTATCAGGTCTCATCAGGACTGGCTGCAATGTCCTCCTCTGTGGCCTAGCTAGGCTGTAGGAATATTTTTCAAATGATTTACTTTTATTTATTTATGCTGTACACAGGTCCCTAACACGTGTGCAGGTTGGAGAACACCTTGTGGAGTTGATCTTCTCCTTTCACCAAGTGGGGCCCAAGGACTAGGACCCAGGTCCTCGGGCTTTAAAGGTAATATTCCAGAGTCAATAAAAATAGGGAGAAAAAAAGCAAATTTTATCTTTGCAATCTAGGTTGGTCATTAATTTCAACTCAAAATTTGTAGAATTTTTAAAATCAGTTTTGTTTCTGAACCAAAGAACTAGTGCTACGCTTTAAAAGTTCCTGTGAGTTTACGTGTCTTCATTCAACTTATGCCTCAGATTTCTTATTAGCAGGAGGATATTATGGAAATCAAGGGATGTGGAAACACTCTGTAAACACTCAAAGCTTCTTGAGAACAATAATAATGTTAGTAGATTAAAAAAGTCATCTATGATTAAAATCCAAAACACAGAACAACTTTAGTACCAGTTAATAGCTGATAACTTTGTGGAAAACCAAATTTTCACGGGAAAGTTTAAAATGCAACATATTATGCGTGAAAAAGCAGAAAGCGATTTTAGACTTGCAGAATACTGACGTTTTCAAAGCCTACAGGCACAGTATCTAGTTATTGATAAACTGAATTATGAAAGGCCTATGCAAATAGGTACAAGTACTCCTCACAATAGTGACAAGATTATTTGGGGCCATTTTCATCATCACTTATTTCAACACTCTTGTTTTGTAGTTTTCTGTCTGCACACTGGATTGCAAATCTAGAATGCTGCGTTCCAGATGAGCTGTATTACATATGGTGTTTTTAGGATATAGCGCTCTACGGTGAACTGAGTGCCATCAGTAACTACAGGAGATAAATTGTGCATCTCAGACTTTCCCCGATCTGTTTCAAGGGTGGTTTGTGGATAGGCTCGTGCTTTCACTTAGAAAGGTCAACACCTGTGCCAGGAGCTGCTGTTCAGTAGCCACCTGACATGCTGAGCGTTTTCATTCACTTGTATATTAATAACTATTCACAAGACTTCTTCCTTTTACATAAAAGTAAATTTACGTAAGTCCTGGTTTCATTTCCACATCATGATGAGGCACAGGCGCCTTTGTAATGACCTGCTTTATAAAGCTGACACTATCACATGGTGGAGAGTCAGCAGGTCTTACAGACTCTGGACACCTCTGCACCACTGATTTAAAAGAGCATCCATAACTTTAACTGTACTTAAAACTCAAGTTTTCAAAGGCAAATATTCACTAGATGTAATCTTGCAGATAATCTGGCCTTCCTAATTCTGGGCATTAGAACTTTTTTCTCACATTTACACCAAGGCAACCCACAAAGGCGAATTTGTGAGGCCAATATAAAATGAAAATGTATGGAGGGTGGTGGCTCCTCGCCCAAAACTCCTCACTCAGAGCTTAGGGAACTCTGTAGAAAGGAGGGAGAAAGGTTATAAGAGGCGGCTGGAATGCAAGACACGAAGGAAACTGTGTCCTGAACACAGCAGGACTGACACACATGTGAAATGCAAGGCTGCGGCAGCATGCACAGGACCTGCACAGGTCCAAGCCAGATGGCCTCCCGGAGAGCGAGCACAAGCTCCCATTCCCAACCTGAGCGCGCACAAAGGGAAAGCCAGTTCCGTCCAATGGAGTTTCACTGAGTATCCAAACCATGCCTAAGGACTGGCCTCACGCCCAGCAAAAAATAAATGGTACTTTTGGAGATGCTCTGTCTTATTTGGATGGCTTTTTTTTTTTTTAACGTACTGGTAATACATATTTTTGCTTATATACTATGGTTTCCAATTTTGTGTTTTAGTGGTATGTGCGTGCATGTGTGTATTTCTCACGCTTTTTTTCTGTTTTTGTTTGTTTGTTTGTCCATTCTGGTTTTGTTTTGTTTTTTAATTTGCCTCTATGGAGAAAGAGACTCTGGAATTCGGGGAGGTAGGGAAGTTCAGGGAGGAGATGACGGAAGAGAAACCATGATCAGAATATGTTGTGTGAACGCCATCATTAATTAAATGAGGGCATCAACCAAGCATGAGGCTATTTTATTTGTATGTGTGACCCAAAAAGCTGGCCTTAGCTATAACTTTTGTTAAAATATAGAAGGCAGAATTATTAGAAGAGGAAAATAATGGAAAGATAGGTTGCTCGAAGAAAGAAAGAAAAAAGAAGAGAAGGAAGGAAGAAAGAAAGAGCTTTAGGCTATGCATGTATGTGTATATGATGTATATGTATCTATATGAACTTATAAATGCATATATAGCCATCTCCCCCTAAATTTCTGTATTAGATGGTCTCTTTTGTTCGGCCTTTATGTTTTTAAGATCTTAACTGATATAATTTTACTGTTACCACTGGCACATTTTTGTCTTTATAGACGACCCTGAAAAATAAAATTACTTGTAAATTAGCATAAAAGTCTTTTTCCTGTCAGCCCCACCTTAGTAACTGCTAGGCAGGGAGACTTCCCTCGTGTCACCACCTCTAAGGTCATTCATTAGGATAGAATCTGGCTACCAACGCTGTTAGCGTTAGTTTTTATCTTCCGTTTAAGAAGCAGCTTCATTTCTCCATGAAGAACACTCAATTTTCATAGCAGATCTCCACAGACTTTGAATAGTCACAAATAAATCTTAATGAAGGAGGCAAAGGGATAAAAAGGAAACCAGGTGTCGGTGTCCAGCTGGGGAGGCAACACTGTTATCCCTGATCTTTGTCACTACCGTGGCAATAAATCTCTCTTCAATTACTTGGTTCACAATTGTCAGAACCTATCCAAACCTGAAGCTTTTGATACTGAATCCTGGTGAGTGTTTACTCCTAATGGCACTGACAAGCACACGGCGTTTAGAGCTACGGGAAGACATCCAGCCATGTATGCTGCATCTGTAGCTTTGAACTGTGCTGACTATGTGCTTATACTACCACAATGTATAAGCTGGATGTGGACTGTGTTTTACCACAATGTTCTATAAACTGCAACCATCACTTTCCAACAGTTTCTTGACATTTTCAGCATCTAAGCTAGAGAGACAACCAACCCTGTACAAATAGGCCTTTTCAAATTAGCACTCCTTCTCAAACATATCTGCTGCCAGTAAATGGCAAAACACTTAATATCTTTGACAGTGATCTGTATGTCACTCTTTGTGTATAATGACTTTGCTCATAGTCACTATGTTATAACTTAAAAATGGGCATGGTTCTTCCTAAAACAAGATATACTAACACTCTTACAGGTTGTTCTAATTATGAGCTCAGAGCTTACTGTTTATTTTATAAAATAAAATAGGCATGGCATGGTGGTACATGCCCTTAATCCTAGCACTCCCGATGCAGAGGCAGGTGGATTGCTGTGAGTTTGTAGAGCAGTTTATAGAGCAGCAAGTTGTAGGTTACTCAGGGCAACATAGTGAGACTCTGTCTCAAAAATGTTGAAGAAGAAGAAGAGAAAGGAAAAAGAAAAAAAAAGAAAAGAATAGAAAAGAAAAACATTAATTTTATTGTTTTATTTTATCTCCATCTTTATAAATAAGTCCACCAGCTTGGGGGGCGGGGATAGTTGTGGATAAGATATTTTTACTGTACCTTTAAACTGTAGTCTGGGTCTTGGATATGGCAGCTGGAAGAGAGCCTTCACCTCGTCCTCTTAGAGTGAATGGTGCGGACTCCGCTGCGCTTGAGTCCATCACCACTGCCTACGCCTCAGCTGACATCGCCGCAGTGAGAGAGCGATGTGTGTGTGTGTGCAGCACTTAACTCCAGCTCTGTACTTTGGCCATGTTTAAAAGTTCCCACGGTACACAGACAGTGTGTAAGAGTTCCGCTTAAGTGAGTTGATTTCTAGTCATGCATACTTATATTTTGAAGGCCTTCAAAAATTTACTAACCTGCTATTTCTGAAAATCTTCTACCATTATATCAACACAACAAAAAAAGGCAGAATATTATTTCAAAAGAAGGACCTAAGCAGACCTTTGATAAGTTAACTATATGCATTTTACTACTTTGGGGCTGTATGATCTTTTGTTAAAAGAGAATACTTGTTTCAGGGTTTTTACAAGTGAGTCTGTTACACTTCAGACAAATATATAAAATAGTAAGTAAATGTCATTCAAATTTGCAGTGGGAATAAAAAATGACAAATGAAGAACTCAAGTTACTCACCAACTAACTAAAATCTATTTCCGAAAGATTGAAAGAATAACTAGATATAATCCTGAACTCTCCATGCTTTTGTTTTAGCACCGAGGACCATAGACTTTAAAGTAAGCTTAAAAGAAATCTCACTCAGTGAGCTCCTTGGCAACAATGACATTGTGGAGGGCCCAGCGTTCAGCTCTTCTGTGGTCAGAGCTGTTTCTTCATCCTAACACGATGAGCGCACAGAGCTGCGCTTCCCCTTACTCTGTACCCATCAAAGGCTCTCTTCCTAATTTTTAAAAGGCAAAACAAGCACAATTTTTTGTGACATTTATATTATCACATACAATTTCTGTTTTAAAAGTATTTCAGAAAAGTGAATTGTGGAGTTGGTCTTTGGAGTTTTTCATTAGGCTGCAAAGGAAGAGGGAAGGGATGGGTCTGGCCTTTCTGGATTTGGTGTTCAGAGGTGAGCAGCTAACAACAGACCTCTTCGCAAATGCCAGGTGACATCTCAGGCATGTGAAGAGACACTTGGATCTGCATAAGCACACTGAAATATTGTGTTCCACACTTCGAGATTAGGGTCTACGCACTACTGTGTAATACAACAATCGACTGTATTTCCTAAATTTACTTTTCTTCCTAGGAGGGAATCCACAAAAAGTTTGACTGTATATCTTCTCATTTTATTTATCTATCATTGTTAATATATTGAAAAGAAGTAGAAACTGTCTGTTCTACACGGCATAAAACAGAGTATTTTTAAAAGATGTATATTTTATTTCGTGTGTCTGAATGTTCTGCGCACGCATACATAATGCACCACACATGTGCCTTGTACCCTCAGAGGTCAGAAGGAGGCAGGCACAGGAGTCCCCGGGCCTGGAATCACAGACAATTCTCAGCCGCTAGGTGGGTTCCGGAAATTAAACCCTGATCTTCTGCAAGAGCAACAAGTGCTCTTAGTGACTGAGCCATCTCTCTAGCCTTAATACAGAGTACTTTTAAAGAATATAGCTAGTAGAGTGGTGCTTTAAAGTCACTTTTTAAAGCAAATGTTTTGTGTTGTTATCTTTTAAACAACTCAGCTGTGCTGTGTCTATTAGCAAGGGGGATGAAATGATGTTTTTCACTCTAGTCCTTCCAAAGGAAATGCTCAGAGGTCGTAGAAACTATTTCCAAAATAATGGATGGGTGGAATGACTCTGGGTCGGCTGTGCCCTGCCTTTGAACCAGCACAAAGGATAAAGCGTACACAGTTTTCCTAGTGATTGGCAAGGACTGTTCCTTAACTGGATGCTCCCGTGGGTTCACAGTTCCTCAAATACGACATGACAAGAAAACAAGAAAAACAGAACACCTGTGAGAGAGTATCAGCCACCTCGTCACAGGGAAACCGAGGACAAGGGACTAAAATAATAGAATCCGTGAATTATGTGGGAGTCTCACACTGTTCATATGCTTCCTGATAACTGCTCAAAATCTGCCCTACTGTTACCCTGAAAGGCTTGCATTCTCATAACAGTGATTATGGGGAAAGAAGTAATATGGCCAGCTTTAAAATAGGTAGGACGGTTTGCCCTCTGGTTAGGCAGAACAGAACTGCTAAGAAATCAACACAAAAGACTTTTCCTTCATTTCAAACATTTTCTATAAAATACATATTCTTCCCCACCACAGGCAGAGTCTGGTTGATAAATCCACATGAGAAAACCTAAGGACAGAAAGGACAAATTCATGAAATCATGGAAAATCCCTAAATTACATGGAGACAGACCTGTTTTGGCTGCTTGGGATAATGCACTCTCCTGTACTATATGACAAAGTTATTATGTGAGCTTTCCCTCATGTTTCTGTCCCTGCTGAAAAATTTAAGCCACATAGCAATTTGGGTCCATTACAGAATCCTGGCTTCTTTTTTATGATAGTTACTAATTAAAAGTGTTGCTGCCATGAGCCTGAGTCTTTGACTAAAAAGCCCTCACAGAAAAAACGAAAATAGAGATACAGCCAGTGTTGCAAGCTGTTAGGTTTCAAGTGGGTGGGGAAGATTAATGAAGGTCAGTAAAAAGCTGTGCAGAGAAGCAATGGGTAATGGTCCTCTTCAAAGGGAGAGTTCTAAGGTTTTATTAATTGGCGTGTGCATGAGTGTGCGCGTGCATGTAAGTGCAGGTTCCAACCACAGCTGGACTTGTGGGGAGTTTCGAGTTGGTCGCTGTGGGCGCTGGAACAGAACTGATGTCCTGTGCAAGAGCATTGAAAGCTCTTCACCTCTGAGCCATCTCTGCAGCCCTGGGAGGAAGAGCCTCCGATGGAAGCCTGAAACAGTACTGATCTCTCTAACTCCGGTGCCCACTTTCCCAGTTGTTCCCCCATCCCCCAAGCTGAAATGTAATTTTACAAGAGTCACTTTTAGAGACTGAGGAATGGGATATTTTAATATAATCCTGAATATAGGTTTAGATTGAAAATGGGAATTGGGACCATAATTAATTATGTTGCCAAGTTTTTTAAACTCTGAAAAAGCAAAAGGATGAACAGGCTCACGAGTTAAAACTGGTAAAACGACAGTATCTTTTTTGACAGTTGATTAATCCCATATGCGGAATGAGTGTGGGGAATGAAGACAGTGGTGGTGTTGGCGCTTTCGGAAACCACCGTAATAAGAGGCTGACGTGAAACCAAGAGAGTGTAGACGCGGACTTCAGCTCGGGTGACGGCCTTATTAGCACTCGTAATAAGTAATAATGAATAATACTAAATACTGCCCCCACCCCCAGCACAGCTGCTCCATGCGCATCGCCTCTTGCACCCATCCATCACTCTTTCAGGATAAGAAAACAATTCAAACGCGTACAACCCTCAGCAGCCGCCCCTCCGGAGGAGGAGGGGTGTTTTATCTCCACTTCTGTGAGCCCAGGGAGGGTTTTACTTGCTTAAGTGGGTTAGGAATGGCGTGGGGGTCCTGTTTATTACCATTGATGAATCCACTAGTAATCACAGGCACTCGGAAACTTGGGGGGTGGGGGAAGACCCTCTTCTCAAAAAAAAAAAAAAAAAGAAAAAGAAAAGAAAGAACACAGAAAAAAAGGGCCACAAAGCAAGTAGGGGGAGGGGAAGGTAGAGGGGAAGCTGGAGACCCGCAGCTCAAGGCAAATAAACAAATAATGCATTCCCTGTGATTTAGCAGGACTGAAAGACAAGAAGTAAACAGATAGCCACCCCAAGTTACTTAAAAGAGCTACAAAAAAAAAGTCAAAACCAGAGACTTGTCTAAGGTTCATTCTCCCACTCCGGGTCTTGGTTTCAGGGAACTAAGGGTCTGCAGAGCAGATAATGGACAGCCTGCTCTGGTGGGCCAAAGAGGAGGGCGGTGACCTGTGGAGGGCTGGGTGAGCCAGCCGGAGGTGCCCCGGCCAGAGAGGACCTAAGGCAGCTGGAGCGAGCGACTTCGGGAACTCACATCTCGCCCTGCGACGGGAAGAGAAGAGTGAGAATGAAGGCAGAGCGACAAGTTGAGAGGGCACCCCACGAAGCAGTTTGCGGAGCGCCCGGAGGAGCGGAGCTGGCGCTCGGGCTCCCGAGGCTCCCTGCCGCCGCGACCAGGAGCGGCAGCGCAGACCCGATCGCGCTCCGGCTGGCACACACACTGGGGAGGTCACCGCGCAGGGCGGCCCCTTCGCCGGGAGGGCGTCCCGACCTCCGCGGCTGCCAGGCTCCGCCGCGGGGAGCGCGAGCGCGACCCAGACCACCCAGCTTAGGGAAGTCCCTCTAGGGATGCTGGCCCGCCCGGCAGAGGACAGACCAGGAGAGCGCGCGGGGTCGCCGGACGCGTCCCAGAGACCCCTGCCGCCGCCGCGCCGCGCCGCCACCTTCTGAAGGGAGCCCGCTCCGTACTCCCGCCGCGGGTCCCGCAACCTTCAAAGACCCACGCCAGTGCCCCCACCTCCTCAACGCCCAGTCCCGCCGAACTAAGGAAGGGAGGGGGGCGTCGAACCGCGGGAGACAAGCAAGAGCCCAGCATCACCACGCCAAAGAGGGTGTCAGGGCAGGGCTGGATAAAAGCGGCGGTTCTGGGGACCCTCTGGAGCCCGAGACGGCGTGTCCACCTCTCCGACCCCGACGCTGTGTCTGCCCACCTAACTGCGCTCACAGCGCCCCAGCCACAGACCGGCCAGGCAAGCCCAGGGAGCGCTGCCCATGTTCGTGTCCTAGGCGCCGGGGCTCGCGCCCTCCCCAGCCCAAGGAAGCACCTCACCCCCGACCCTAAGCCAGCCCGTGGGTGCAAACGCAGTCCGGCCAGGTCTGCGCCGGTGCAGGAAGGCGTCTGGGAGGCGGGGATTGCCTCGCTCTTGCTCCTTACCTTCAAGAATTTGTTTGTTTTTCCTAGCGGGAGGAGGAAAGTTTGGTTGGTTTGGTTTCGTTGTGTTTTTTTTCCTCCCGGAGGGTGTGATGTGCGGGGAAAGTCCAGGTCCCCGGATCCCACCTAGATGACAAGTACCAGGATCCACGAACCGAGGGGACCGGCGCGCTAGCGCACAGGCAGACGGAAGAATAAAATTCGATTGCCCAACTGTCCCAACTTTGCTGCGGGCGCTGCAAACTTCCGAGGCGTGCAGAAGGCCGGCGACACGCGGCCGCAGGAGTTGCAGCGAAGTGGCGCAGGCGGAGGCGCCGGGCCGGGGTCCCGGGGCAGCGCGGGAGGAGGCGGGCGGCGGGCGGCGGAAGGATGCTGAAGGCGCCCGGGGAGGCGGCGCCGCTGGACCTGCGGGCTCGCTGAGCGCCGGCGCGGGCTGCAGGGGCAGAGCCCGGTGCGCGGCGACAGGCGCTGACTCCTAGGCGGCCGGCACGCTAAGCTCTGCTCCCTCGCGGCTCCGGCTAAGGAGTGCGCGCTGGCTCCGAGTGTCACTGCAGAAGCCTGAGCCTCTGCCCCTCCCAGCCCGCCCGCCGCCGCTGCCCGCTGCCCCGCCTTCCTCTGCCCGCCGCTCCCCCTCAGTGCCTCCCTCACTCTCTCCCGCTGCGCGCCAGCGTGCAATACACACACACACACACACACACACACACACACACACACACA
>NW_026592118.1:6812072-6814609 GCF_907164565.1 Psammomys obesus | reverse complement strand
CACACACACACACACACACACACACACACACACACACACACCACTTGTTCCCTCGCTGCCTCTCTCCCATCCATTCGCGTCCAGCGACCCAGAGCTCCTCACACAAGACCCTCGGTGGGGCTGGGATCAGGTTGCATCACAGGACACATTGCTTTTCTTTAGGTCCCGGCCACCGGGAGTTGGGGCTGGAGGGCTCCTCCGAGACCCTCACAATGCTGCACGACCTGGCCAGGCGTCCACCGGGGACGGTCTCACCGCCCAGAAGCCAAGGGAACACAATGGAGAGAACTCTGGACTTGGTTAGGGATGCGAGATGCTTCAAACGGAAGGCTGAGGTTGGAGGAGGCAGGCTCAGAACGCGACTCTTCGCCGCCTGCCCTAGCCTTCACAAGGGGAGATTTTGCCTCCAGGAACCCTGCCTCCAGCAGTTGTTTTAACCACTGAAAAAAGACCCTACAGGACCAGTAGGACCCTGCAGAACTGTTAAAGCCTTCAAGGCTGACTAGGTAATTAACCTTAAGTTACTTCACTGGCAACCCAGCCTGAGTCAGTGTATGTGGGAGTATGGAGTGATACTTAGAAATCTCATTTTCGTGGCTGAGAACCTAGTCTACTAAGGCTCTTTCCTTCCTCCTTTCCTTCCTTCCTTCCTTCCTTCCTTCCTTCCTTCCTTCCTTCCTTCCTTCCTTTCTTTCTTTCATGTTCAGATTCTGGCTTTTAGGGTATCAAGCTCTAAGAATAAACTATCCAGGATTTATTAATAGTGTCAGTATTGAAAGCATAAAAAATATTTGTCTATTTCCACTGCCACCAAAGCAAGACATAGTAAAAGACAGCCTTACTAAAATCATATTTAGAACTATACACTTTTTGTTAGATGTCGTTGAAAAAAAATCATGTTTCAGAAGGCAATCCAGCCCATCGTCCAAAGTCTACAGTTAGGAAGACTACTACCATAGTTGGATTTGTGGAATGCCTCCATGCTGTGACATAGTTTTGTAAAAGCCATAAAAGGCTTAGAAGGTGCTGAGGGTACAGATTTCAGTGCAGAACTCAGGAGGATGAAGGACACAGGCAAATAAGGGTGAGGGAGGGGAAGGAGAAGAGCATTCCACAAACAGAAGTAAGTGAAGAGGTCAGGAAAGTGTCAGGGTACATGAGTGCCCTGGGAACATGGAGAAGTTAGGTGTGGCTGCATTGCCGGTGCTGGAGCAAGGCCTCCCACCCCAGGCTCCAGGCCCAGGGAGACAGAACTTCTGAAGGTGACTATTGTTTGGAAAATGATTAAAGGTGTTAAAGCCAGGGCAGATCATAAGGTTTGGTTTTAAGTGTCCTCAGAAAGGTCACTCTGATACTTCTTTGCAAGACAAATAGGAGTGATTTAACAGTGAGAGAACTCTTTTTCTACAAGGTGGAACAAAGTGGGTCTCAACTGAGGAAGCCTAGAGTCTGAGATCACTTCAGATACATTTAGAATTTGCAGATGGGTTAGTAAGCCCTTAAAGGAAGGTGGAAGAAAGGTGGTTCTAAGTTTTCTGGGTGGCACAAGACATGCCATGTTGCTATTTGCAAGGAGAAATAATACAAGGATATATATACATACATATATATGGATAGATATCTATAGATATATGCATATATATTTGTGATTTGTGTATATACACATACATACAGTAATTATTAGGCTTTAATGTCTGTGAAGTTACAGTGCTGGTAATATCTACATTCAGCCCTGTGTAGGTAGCTAGGAAAGGAAGAGGCTTCTGATAGAGGTCAGGCTGAAATCAGGGGTCATCAGCATTCAGGTGTATTTTAAGTCTGAGAGGAAGGAAAAGGAAAGCATCAAGGTTGATGAGACAGGGGATTGGACACACCAGAAAACTAGTGTTACAGAAATAGGCAGAAGAAGAGAGCCTGGCAAAGATGCAGACCAGAAAGAAAGCCAAACAAGGTGTGAACAGAACTAGTAAAGCCAAAGAAGTTAGCAGCTGGAGACTGTTCTAGGATGTGATAGACAGATTAGTATAATCTCACTAAAATGTAGATTTCATTTTTTTAAAAAAAATTAGCTTAACATGCACAGTAACTTTTTAAGTTCATAACTTTTTAATTTTTAGAGATGTGTGTATGTGTCAGTATGCACATAAGAATAGTCCTTGTGAAGGCCAGAAAAAAAGTGTGAAATCTTCTGGAGCTGGAGTTACTGGTGGTTAGGACAGGCCCAGTGTGGATGCTGGGGTTGAACACCAAGTCCTTTGCAAAAGCAGTGAGCCCTGCTAACCTGAACCACTTCTTCAGCCCCCTAGGTTGGTGTTAGCATTCCACTTTGCTCTCCTGGGTCTTCTCACGCCTTTCCTTCTTCCTTCTGTTTTCCCCATTACTCCCCCATTCCTAGTTATTACAACTTATCAGTCATCCTCTCTATTTCCCACTAAGAGCTCTTCCTGCTATCTCATGGTTTCTTTTTTAGTTTTGTGGCCTATAAACTATATATATATATATATATATATATATATATATATATATATATATATATA